>NC_073352.2:5780000-6085000 GCF_027580225.2 Misgurnus anguillicaudatus | reverse complement strand
ATACACTTTTGGGGCACAACTTCTCGTCGAGATCCGGTCGTGATGCGCCAGCGTGACCCCACGCAATACGTCATGACGTCAAGAGGTCACAGAGGACGAACGCGAAACTCCGCCCCAGTGTTTACAAGTGTGTTGAAAGAGGACCGTTCTGACGTTGTTGTATGTCGAATGATACTAATTAATGTCTTTGTGACAGTTTATTGTTTACAATGGTCCGCAAATTTGCGTTTTATATATGTAACACGTGACCTTCCTACGTCACTACGCATTTACGTTAGGTCGCGCTGGACCGGACCCAGAAGAAAAGCCGTGGTTTAAAAGAGCATATTTGTTACCCTTATGGTCAAAAATGACAATCGTTTTGCCAGACAAGACCCTTATGCCTCATTTGGGATTGTTTATAGTCCTTTGAAACTCCGTTGAAAAAAACTGTTACATTTTGAGTTAAGTATTAAAAGTTGGGCTCTATTAAAGTCCATTAAAATGAGAAAAATCCTGCAATGTTTTCCTCAAAAAAACATAATTTCTTCTCGACTGAACAAAGAAAGACATCAACATTTTGGATGACATGGAGGTGAGTAAATTATCTGGATTTTTCTTTTAAGAAATGGAATATTCCTTTAAATATATGCATTTACAAACTCATGTTTCGGTTATGAGAACTAAAAAGTTGTGTAGGTACTATGACAAACAAAATGTCAACTTTTATCTGGATAGAAAAAATAAGATCTGCTTACCTGGTAGCCATCTTGAGTGTCACAGTAAATTATGTCCCTTCCAACAAATTTTTTTTAAATGTTAGTTCATTGAGGGCTTAAACAATGATTGAAAATTGTTGCAGAGGGTGAGAGAATTTTTCTTGGACACATTTATATTCCTTATTGTTGTCTCTACATTTACCAATGATCACCAAGATGTTTCTTGAATGTAAATGTTTATAGTATAACATGCACTGAAGCTTTTTATTTTTGTTGATTTTTTTAATTATAAATTTTCCATGTCAGAGAACCCAAATCCAGTCATGGACACGTTGCGGTAATGAACATTTTCCCCTTAAATGGGGAAAAAACAACAAAATTTGTTTGTATGATGTCATTTGAATTCAAAATAGTACGTGAAGAGATGTTTGTAACTGTATGCTTCTTATTTTGATACTCTTACATTGCATTTACTTTTTTTTTCAAAATGTTTCACGACACCTCATTAAGTCTAATTTCATGAGAATCACCCTGGTTCGTTTTAAGAAAAATCCTATAATATCAGTTTTTTTAGGACATGTAAACACTTCATGTGGAATGTAACATATTGATTTATCTGTATATTAATGTAGTGTTCGAGCTAAAAGACACATATTAAAGCATTGTAAAAGACTGTAAATGTTTAGTACATGTAGTATGTTATGGTTTTGATGAGTGTTATATATTCAGAAATGTTCGGAAAGCAAAATAGGTAGGGCGTTGTGTGTCAAAAGCACAAAGGTCAGGGGTCAACCTGAAAATACCTGTGTTTGAGGCTTGTGATATGTCATTACCATGTACTGAACTCTTATTATTCATCTATGCCTAGCTAAATAAAATTTTACATTCTACGGCACCTTTAATACATGTAAAAATGCTGTCACGCAATAGACCCTTTTACAGCTCACTTGATCAAATAGCCTGCGTGCGCATTTTGGCAACAGAAGGTTCTAACGTGTTAGCAACTCAGAAAGTTTGTTAAAACAGTTTCCCAGCATCAAAATGTCTGGTTGTTGCGTTTGGTTGCACTAATATAATATACTAAAATACGTATATATGTATCTGGCAACTTTATTTTTGGTCATCTGCTAATGTCTTCTATCCACTCCACTATAGTACATGGATCTGGTAGCTGTGTTGAACAAGTTGATAATGTCAACTTTGTAAAATGATTTTCTCTGTCTGTGTTGCTTCACTGCTGATTCTTGCCATACCTTTGTTGCCTAAATGTGCGCGCATACGCTGCCACGTCATCATTGTGAACAAACAGTAAAAGGGTCTATAGTGCAAACAACAGTAAAATCAGGAATGGAGGAATTACTCCCATTGCCCATTTGGCCTACTAATCATCCCTCATAATAATTGGCTATATCACTCTGTCTCCTCTCCACTAATAAGCTGGTGTGTGGTGGGCGTTCTGGCGCAATATGGCTGCCGTCGCTTCATCCAGGTGGATGCTGCACATTGGTGGTGGTTGAGGAGATTCCCCCGTTCATATGTAAAGCGCTTTGAGTACTGAGAAAAGCGCTATATAAATGTAACGAATTAATATTACTGTCAGTGTTTCCACTCCTGTGACAATAGGTGACAGCGTGTGTGTTTGTGTATTTCAGGTTGTTATGAATGCTGTATGCGCTGTTTGGGTGGAATACCATACATCTCTGTGGTGGCTACACTGTTGTGTTTCTCTGGTGTTGCTCTGTTCTGTGGTTGTGGACATCAGGCCCTTACAGAAAGTGAGAGACTCATTGAGACCCACTTCACCCGAGACCATCAGGACTACATCACACTGGCATATCTGTATGTCATATAAGCATCCTTAACACATACAGTAAGGAAAATAAGTATTTGAACACCCTGCTATTTTGCAAGTTCTCCCACTTAGAAATCATGGAGCGGTCTGAAATTGTCATCGTAGGTGCATGTCCACTGTGAGAGACATAATCTAAAACAAAAAATCCAGAAATCACAATGTATGATTTTTTACTTTTATTTGTATGATACAGCTGCAAATAAGTATTTGAACACCTTAGAATGTCAATGTTAATAATATTTGATACAGTAGCCTTTGTTTGAGGTCAAATGTTTCCTGTAGTTTTTCACCAGGTTTGCACACACTGCGGGAGGGATTTTGGCCCACTCCTCCACACAGATCTTCTCTAGATCAGTCAAGTTTCTGGCCTGTCGCTGAGAAACACAGAGTTTGAGCTCCCTCCAAAGATTCTCTATTGGGTTTAGGTCTGGAGACTGGCTAGGCCACACCAGAACCTTGATATGCTTCTTACAGATCCTTGGTTATCCTGGCTGTGTGCTTTGGGTCATTGTCATGTTAGAAGACCCATCCTCGACCCATCTTCAATGCTTTAACTGAGGGAAGGAGGTTGTTCCCCAAAATCTCGCAATACATGGGCCCGGTCATCCTCTCCTTAATACAGTGCAGTTGCCCTGTCCCATATGTGCAGAAAAACACTCCCAAAGCAGGATGCTACCACCCCCATGCTTCACAGTAGAGATGGTGTTCTTGGGATTGTACTCATCATTCTTCTTCCTCCAAACATGTTTAGTGGAATTATGACCAAAAAGCTATATTTTGGTCTCATCTGACCACATGACTTTCTCCCATGACTCCTCTGGATCATCCAAATGATCATTGGCAAACTTAAGACGGGCCTGGACATGTGCTGGTTTAAGCAGGGGAACCTTCCGTGCCATGCATGATTTCAAACCATGACGTCTTAGTGTATTAGCAACAGTAACCTTGGAAACGGTGGTCCCAGCTATTTTCAGGTCATTGACCAGCTCCTCCTGTGTAGTTCTGGGCTGATTTATCACCTCTCTTAGGATCATTGAGACCCCACGAGGTGAGATCTTTCATGCAGCATGAGTCCGAGGGAGTTGACAGTCATGTTTAGCTTCTTCCATTTTCTAATGATTGCTCCAACAGTGGACCTTTTTACCAAGCTGTTTGGCAATTTCCCCGTAGCCCTTTCCAGCCTTGTGGAGGTGTACAATTTTGTCTCTAGTGTCTTCGGACAGCTCTTTGGTCTCAGCCATGTTAGTAGTTGGATTCTTACTGATTGTATGGGGTGGACAGGTGTCTTTATGCAGCTAACGACCTCAAACAGGTGCGGTGGAGGTGTACATTTTAAAGGCAGACTAACAGATCTTTGAGGGTCAGAATTCTATCTAATAGGCAGGTGTTCAAATACTTATTTGCAGCCGTATCATACAAATAAATAGTAAAAAAATCATACATTGTGATTTTTTAGATTATGTCTCTCACAGTGGACATGCACCTACAATGACAATTTCAGACCCCTCCATGATTTCTAAGTGGGAGAACTTGCAAAATAGCAGGGTGTTCAAATAATTATTTTCCTCACTGTACATATCAATCTATTAATTTCATCTGAGCAGAGATTCACTATCTCCCCCTCTTTCTCTCTCTCTCTCTCTCTCTCTCTCTCTCAGTATTGAGTATTTCCAGTATATTATCTATGGCCTGGCATCCTTCTTCTTTCTTTACTGTATTATCCTGTTAGCCGAGGGATTTTACACCACCAGTGTAGTGCGTCAGTCATTCGGGGAGTTTCGGAGCACAGTCTGTGGCCGATGTATCAGCACAACGGTAAGTGACATTCATCTTTCATGCCGTTTTAAAGCTCCTGTGGGACACAAAAGAGTAAATTATGAAGAATGTTTACAGCATTTATCACAATTTGTAATGCAAGTTGTTAATAAAATGAAGGCATTAAGTTGACGTGTATGTTTGTATTTCTCTTGTTAGTTCATCGTGATCACATACATGCTGGTTATAGTCTGGTTACTGGTCTTCTGCCTCTCTGCACTACCCGTCTACTTCATCTACAACATGTCAAACACCTGTCACACTATAAACTTTCTCTCGGAGACGCCCTCCAGTATAAACCAGCTGTGTATTGATGCCAGGCAGTACGGTAATGACCCGACAATGCTTCACATTCATCACCACCGTTGACACAAATACACTGTCGGATTTGTTTTGGCCTCTGCTGATGTTTCAATATGTTAAGATTGTGATTGTACTTCATTACAAATGTTGTGACTTGCAGTTAAATCCTGAAGTAAGCGCATGTTTCTGGCAACAGTATGCACAATTCACGCTTTATTTGTCATGATGTTTTGAAATGTGTCAGCTGCTGCTATTGCAGGAATTTGGCAGTGCAAAAGGTCATGGGTTTGTTTGAACACTTACTGCACTGATAAGAAGACTCAATTTGGATTAAAGCATCTTCAAATGCATAAATGTAAATGTGATGCTGATAGTTAGAGTAAGGGTTAAGGGTATCATAAGTTACATGTGTACAGTAATAATGCAAGAGAAATATTGTGATGTTTGTTTTCTTCAGACGTCATCAAAATAACAGTTAGGTATTTGTTTCTATTTTCTCAAACAAGTGAGCTTCTGAGTTCATAATAATAAAAGTTTTTCATGTCTGTTTTTGTCTGTCTAAGGTCTACTTCCGTGGAACGCTGTACCAGGAAGAGTTTGTGGAACGAGACTGTCTAATATATGCAAGACAAGAGAGGTGAGACATGACCACGGGCTATTCATCGACTTTCAAAGTCTTGTCAGATCAAACATTCATTCCTGTTCAGATGACATTTATAAACTTGTTTTTCAGTTTTTCTTGACTTATGATCTGTACGTGGCAGCGTTTGCCGGGGCAGGAATGACGGTTTTGGCTCTGGTGAGTGAACACTGCGTCTCTATGATGATGACATATCTGGAGGTGTGAAATTTGCATTTATTAAGGGGGTTTATTCTTCCCGCTCATAGATGGGAATGACTTGTGAGAAGCTTATTGTTTGGAGGGATTTTTCTAGCACTGTGAGGATGTTGTGACCAAACACATGACATCAGAGTTATTTCAATCATTCTCAGTGCAAGCATTTTAAAGTTATGAAATCATCATTTAGCTCATTTTATGATTGACGAGCGTCAAATATCGCTCATAATCCTGACTTATATATTTTGGTGATATGCCGATATTATTTGCTGTGCCCCTGTATAGCTCAGTGGTAGAGTATTGTGTTAATAACGCTAAAGGTCATCATCGGTTTGAACCCAGTGAACATGCATACAGTACTGACTGATGTATACCTTGACATGCACTGTGGATAAAAGCATCTGCCAAATGCATTAATGTAAATGTAGGTATGACTTAAACTTAAGGAAGCGTATCAAGTGTACTTTTAATCAGTTTTCAATGATATCCGCTTGTTAAGTCTGACATCATGCAGCACATCCGGGTCCAGCCCATCTTAAATGCCATAGAGAAATAGCACGAACATCATGCTAATATACACTCGTATCATAATGTGATATAATTATGTTATTAATTATTAATACATTTTAAGTTTATAAACTTTTCACTTAAGTGTGTGATAGGAGTAAATAGTCCTCATAAATAGCTGTCTTAATAATATCCTCTATTTGTCACACGCACACAAAGAAAGTAAGATCCACATGCAGATTTATTAGGGTAATCCAGCCAGGCAAAGGTTCAAAATCTATGCAGAGACAATCCAAAACATAAAACAAACATCAACAAAACACAGGAAGGCAGTAGGACATAAAACAAGGACTCCATAACAAGAACTGAACAGGGTATATATATATGCTGATGCACTGAGTATTAATGATGAAGCTATAGGGTCGACATTGCTAGGGGGTTGATTAGAAGTCAATAGAGTCTAATTCTCTCTTATAATCCGCTTGTTAAGTCATAATGTAAAGATACTGTTTTCGTGTCCAAGCGTCCACTCATTTCAATAGTGGCCCTGTCCCAAATGGCGCACTTCATGTGGACTTTTGGTCTCGTGGCCTTAAATTGCGCGTGCTTGCTTAGTCTACGATTCCATAGGGTATCCCATCTGTCATTTTTATGCTTCGAAGTGTGCTCATCAGCGCACCCTTTGCCCCCTTGCTGCAGGCTTCGCGCACTTTACCAACCCAGAAGTCCATGCGAAAGAGCAGTCAGACCAATCAGACCCTGTCCCAAATGGCGCACTTCATGTGGACTTTCTGTGTTGTGGCCTTAAATTGCACGTGCTCGCTTAGTCTACAAGTCTGTAGGGTGTCCCTTCTGTCATTTTTACGCTCCGAAGTGTGCTCATCAGCGCCCCCTTTGCCCCCTTGATGCGTTCTTTGTCGAAGCCCTTACTGCTGCAGGCTTCACACACTTTACAAACCCAGAAATCCTTGCGAAAGAGCAATCAGACCAATCAGGCCCTGTCCCAAATGGTGCACTTCATGTGGACTTTCGGTCTTGTTGCCTTAAATTGCGCATGCTCGCTTAGTCTACGAGTCCGTATTGAGTCCGTATTGTGTCCCATCTGTCATTTTTACGCTCCGAAGTGTGCTCATCAGCCCCCCTTTTTATATATACACACAAACACTAACAAGGTGAGTGGGAACAGCTGAGTGCAATGCTACATAATGACACAGACAGGATTATGGGAAATGCAGTTCTTGATGAACGTGACCGTGTGGGGAAGAGACCTCTGGTGGCCACCCAGGGAACAACACTCAGACATCAAGATACTGGCCCTGTCCCAAATGGCACACTCCGGACTTGTGGTCCTCCTCAGAGTCCACACTTTGATGACATCATGTAGTGCAGACCCTTGACACGAGTCCAAGAGGTGCACCGAAGTTGTATTTTAGGACAGACTTGAGTGTCACGCCAAAAATGGGTAAAGAATTTGCCCGTCAGTGTGAACTCCTCCCTTCTGTCGTCTGTGGCCCTGTCCCAAATGGCACACTTCGGATTTGTGGACCTCCTCAAAGTCCACACTTTGATGACATCATGTAGTGCAGACCCTTGACACGAGTCCAAGAGGTGCACCGAAGTTGTATTTTAGGACAGACTTGAGTGTCACGCCAAAAATGGGTAAAGAATTTGCCCGTCAGTGTGAACTCCTCCCTTCTGTCGTCTGTGGCCCTGTCCCAAATGGCACACTTCGGATTTGTGGACCTCCTCAAAGTCCACACTTTGATGACATCATGTAGTGCAGACCCTTGACACGAGTCCAAGAGGTGCACCGAAGTTGTATTTTAGGACAGACTTGAGTGTCACGCCAAAAATGGGTAAAGAATTTGCCCGTCAGTGTGAATTCCTCCCTTCCGTCGTCTGTGGCCCTGTCCCAAATGGCACACTTTGGATTTGTGGTCCTCCTCGGAGTCCACACTTTGATGACATGATGTAGTGCAGACCCTTGACACGAGTCCAAGAGGTGCACCGAAGTTGTATTTTAGGACAGACTTGAGTGTCACGCCAGAAATGGGTAGAGAATTTGCCTGTCAGTGTGAACTCCTCCCTTCCGTCGTCTGTGACCCTGTCCCAAATCGCACACTCCGGATTTGTGGACCTCCTCAGAGTCCACACTTTAATGACATCATGTAGTGCAGACCCTAGGGACCCTTGACGGGAATCCAAGAGGGTGCATCGAAGTTGTATTTTGAAACAGACTCGAGCGTCACGCCAGAAATAGGAAGAGAAGTTGCCCATCAGTGTGATCTCATGATTGATCTGATTGCTCTTTCGCAAGGACTTCTGGGTTGGTAAAGTGCACGAAGCCTGGTGCATCAAGGGTTCAAAGGGGGTGCTGATGAGCACACTTCGGAGCATAAAAATGACAGATGGGACACCCTACAGACTCGTAGACTAAGCGAGCATGCACAATTTAAGGCCACAAGAACGAAAGTCCACATGAAGTGCACCATTTGGGACAGGGCCTGATTGGTCTGATTACTCTTTCGCAAGGACTTCTGGGTTGGTAAAGTGTGTGAAGCCTGCAGCAGTAAGGGCTTTGACAAAGAACGCATCAAGGGGGCAAAGGGGGCGCTGATGAGCACACTTCGGAGCGTAAAAAAATGACAGATGGGACACCCTACAGACTTGTAGACTAAGCAAGCACGTGCAATTGAGGACCACAAGACCGAAAGTCCACATGAAGTGCGCCATTTGGGACAGGGTCTGATTGGTCTGACTGCTCTTTCGCAAGGACTTCTGGGTTGGTAAAGTGCGCGAAGCCTGCAGCAAGGGGGCAAAGGGGGCGCTGATGAGCACACTTCGAAGCGTAAAAATGACAGATGAGATACCCTATGGAATCGTAGACTAAGCAAGCACGCGCAATTTAAGGCCACGAGACCAAAAGTCCACATAAAGTGCACTATTTGGGACAGGGCCACTATTTAAATGAGTGAACGCTTGGATCCGAAAACAGTATCCTTACATTATGACTTAACAAGCGAATTATAAGAGAGAATTAGACTCTATTGACTTCTTATCAACCCCCTAGCAATGTCGACCCTATAGCTTCATCATTAATACTCAGTGCATCAGCATGTGCACTCATATTTACTCTAATACATGCGTCTGTGTGTTTTCTATGTTATGTATGTCTTGTTTCTGTGTCTGTTTCTCTTTAGCTGACATATACTGTGTCCAGCACCTATAACTTTGCTGTTCTACGTTATCTGGGGAGAAAAGGCATCAGTCCACGCTGTTAATGTTTGATCTGTCCTGGGTCTTCCTCTACTCCTGACAATAACACAGCACCATACTGGAGGATTTGATCATCACCCCTTTACTCTTTACACAGCACAATGGCTTTACTTTTCTCTTATTTCACAAACTTTTCAAATTCTGCTACAAATGCGTTTTGATTTGATATTTTTTCACTTGATGTTTTTACATCTACACTTATTTGGGCATTATGTTGCTCTTTCAACTCCTCCTAGAAAGTTTTGTGAATTCAGAAGTTGTAATGATACCCAAATGAGTTTGGCTGGGAAAACATAAACAGTGCGATTAATTTTGTATTTATTTATTTTTTAATTGATTTAAGGGCGGTTTCCCAGACAGGGATTAGACTAGTCCTAGACTGGGAGCTGTACAAACTGAAAACAACTTGCACAGACATATCTTAAAATACATCAGTGCCCTTTGTTTTACCCCAAAATGCACACAAGTAATGTTTTTAGTAAGTCATGTTTGTTAAAACTAGTTATATTTCCTAATTAAACTAAGGCCTAGTCCTGATTTAAGCTAATCTCTTGTCTGGGAAACCACCCCTTAAAGTTTTAGTACTAGTACAATAAAATAAAAACCAAAAGTGCTTTGTTTTTACAATTCTGCCATCGTGACTTGTAGGCAGCATTAATGTCATATTTCATTTTAGTTTGATGTCTACGGTTTGTATTTATGTTACAGTAAATCAAGGTAATCATTAGATAAAACCATTAGGTTGAGATGTGCAAGAGAAAAATTCTCACGGTGGTGATGTGTGGTTTCCATGGTGATGATCCCTCACATCTGGTTGCCATGGAGTCAGACACGATAATGTGCGTGTTATTTTTTTGTCTCGTGACCCCAGCACTTTCTTCTCACAGCCTCGTGAAAGGGTCGAGAGGCCTGAACAATGCAGCATGCACGCTTTGTTAAAGAGCCAGTGCTGGCACAAACCCAGGTTAGGGGTCAGAAGAAGATATCACCCACTGCTTCCTTTAGCTCCTTAAATAAAAGATCTTCTGTGACTGGTGCACAGATGGCACGAATCATACAAAGTGTGTGTGCATTTGTATGTAGAACAAAAATTACTGTGTGCTGCCCAACACTGTTCCCTTAAAGATAGCAATGCCATTTTTTGACCTTGTGTGGGCATTTTTGGTCCCCATGAGGAAACAAGCATATACAACAGAATTAAAAAAAATCTAAAATAGCAGATCATTTTTTGTGAGGGTTAGGTTTAGGGGTTTGGTTTGTACAGAATAAAGACCATAACATCTACAAAATGAAACTGAAACCCTGTAGTGTGCATGTGTGTCTGTGTGTGATCACCCTCTGGTGTTTGATGTCAGCAGTTGTTTCCCTTTAAAGGATTAGTCCATTTTCTTAAAAAAAATCCAGATAATTTGCTCGCCACCGTGTCATCCAAGGTGTTGATGTCTTTTTTTGTCCAGTCGAGAAGAAATGTTTTTTAGGAAAGCATTCCAGGATTTTTCTCATTTTAATGGACTTTAATGGACCCCAACACTTAACAGTTTTAATGCCGTTTTAATGGAGTTTCAAGGGACTCTGGGCGGTCTCAGGGGAGGCATGGGGGTCTTGTCTGGCGAGGCGATTGTCATTTTTGACAAGAAAAAGAAAAAATATGCACTTTTAAACCACAACTTCTCGTCTGTCTCCGGTCCTGTGACGCGCCAGCGCGACCTCACGTAATCTGTCATCACGTCAAGAGGTCACGGTTGACGTATGCGAAACTACGCCCCAATGTTTACAACATATGGAGAAAGAGGACCTTTCCGACGTTTTTGTATGTGGAATGATACTAATAATGTCTTTGTGTCAGTTTATTGTTTAAAATGGTCCACAAATGTGCGTTTCATA
Source organism: Misgurnus anguillicaudatus (assembly GCF_027580225.2). Classification (NCBI taxonomy): domain Eukaryota; kingdom Metazoa; phylum Chordata; class Actinopteri; order Cypriniformes; family Cobitidae; genus Misgurnus; species Misgurnus anguillicaudatus. The sequence goes on along the minus strand of NC_073352.2, from coordinate 6,073,827 downwards.
TATGTAACACGTAACATTTCTAAGTCACTACGCATTTACGTGAGGTCGCGCTGGCTCGTCACACAGCCGGAGGAAGAAGAGAAGAATTTCTTGTTAAAAATTACAATCGTTTCTCTTGATAAGACCCTTGTGCCTTGTTTGGGACCGTTTACGGTCCCTTGAGGCTCCATTGAAACTGCAATTTTAAACTGCATTAAACGTGTTGGGGTCCATTAAAATGAGAAAAATCCTGCCTCAAAAAACATAATTTCTTCTCGACTGAACAAAGACATCGGCATTTTGGATGACGTGGTGGTGAGTAAATTATCTGGATTTTTTTTTTTTTTTTAAGAAAATTGACTAATCCTTTAAAGGAATATTTCACCTATAATAAATATTTTGTCATCTAAACCTTAACATTTAAAGCAAACAGTGCACAGTAAAAAAAAGTTGGCTCAACTTCAATTTTAATTAATTCAATTTAGTTAAAATATCAACTATACATTTTGAACTTAAAAAATATTAGGCAAGCAGGTAACTTTCCTTTTTTTTTTAAGTTGAACCAACAAATCCTTTACATTGTACTGGTAAGTCATTTGAAGTCATGGGTTTGCTTTGACTGAAAATGATGTTACTGTAATCTGAACTTGTTAAGCTAAAATCTTTGTTACAGAACACGAGACAGTAACACTGAATATGTGTAAGGAGTAGTTGACGACGGGCCATTGAATTATAAGAAAATAATGCACACCCAAGGTGCAATGCAGCACGAAGCGGAGTGCCGTTGCACCGTGGGTGTGCATTATTTTCAAATAGTTCGGGGGACTGGAGTCAATTATTCCTCTTATACCACGGTTACCACAAACATTGCTCTGGTGTCTATTTTTAAGACATTTGACAAGTTAGGTGTGCGGTTTACAGAAAAATAATCAACACCCATAGAACATTTCTCAGCCAATCAGAATACAGCATTCAATAGACCCGTGGTATAATTAATGTTAATGTTTAGGTCTGTTGACTTTAGCAGTTTTTTATTTCTGAGTGAATTATTATTTTTGATTGTTTTATAACTCTGATTATTAGGAGATGATTGTAGTTATTGTATAACACTTTCTTACTAATCAATATCCTGTTGATAAACTAAAGATTACTTACTGTAGGTATTTTGTCATTGCTTTACTAAGCACAGGTTTATTTTTTAACCTGTATGCAGTGTTTGATGCTATGAAGCTGAGTTTAGCAGTAAATAAAGAGATCAATGAGTTTGATCAGTTTTGTCTGTGACATTACTGTGTGTATAGTGGAGATTGTTTTGTTGTTTCTAGATTCACTGTCCACTGTACCTCACAGCAAGACATCTTATGTTCAGACATAGACGACGTGAGGAGAAAGAAGAGATGAGAAGACACACGCTCTTCAGTCGAAAGATACACGAGGACAGAGGAGCTCTCTGTTCACCTTATGATAATGAGGTGTAAAAACAAAGAAAATTTCACTAAGTTGCAAAGATGATTTTGTTTATAATGTTTAAAATAATATGATGTGTTTAAGCATGAAGAAGACTTTATAACTGCTGTTGGAGTTTTGTTTATTTATCGCATTGCGTTCTTGCAAACTAAATTAGTTGTTAAATAAAAGCAGTCTTGACCTCCGTATTGCATTGGAGATATAATGTGTGGCTGCTTTCATTTCTTTACAAAAACACCAGACAACACACGTCCAGTCAATTTAAAGCATTTCAGTAAATCTGGCTTTGAGAAACGAATGCCCAAGTACAAAGCATAAAGCACTTTACACTGCCGCACTGACCTCAATACAAATCAAACAATCAGTAGTGTACATTCAGTCCAATAATGCCATAAACAACACCCCAACAAATGAAGAAAAGACTTCAATAACAGTATTATCAAATCATAATACTCCTGTAACAGACTGTGAACGCTCCATCAGCTCAAACCAATGGAGTCAATCTCATGAAAACTATCAGAAGAGAAAAGCTTTAAGACGTATACAGTATGAATTATAAACCTGACATTGGTGAGATTGACCCACATCAGATGATGTTCGTAACACATGTAACAGTTATGTATTCCACAAACATGTTATACTAACATTTCCTTAATGTAAAACCAAACAAAATCAGTAAAAACAGTCAATGTTAGGAATGAATTTGTACCTGCATACTGCACAGTGTTTCAGCTATAGCCATATCACAGTGTAGCATTGAAACATTACACACCTCACATAAGTGCAGCAGATATCTCAGCATGTCAACAAACAAACGTTTTACATGTAAAAACATACATACAGTATGAGAATAATGTGTCACACGTGTTTATGATGTCATATTATGATAAGCTAGCAAGTGTCTGTAAACTGAAAGATCTCTAAAGTAAAATGTTCATCTTAATGTAAGTAAATAACTTTGACCACCACATTCATATTCAGGGACAAACACTAGGAAATAAAAACAAACTCTACAAGAAAACTAAAGAGAACTGAAATAAAGCTAAGTACTTAAAGGAACAGTATGTAAGAAATGTATATTAATTAATCATAAAATGGCCCTGATAATGGCCTAGACATTAAGAAATCATTTTCATTTCAAATACTTATATCACTGACAACAGTGGTTCGGCCAGGATATTGTCATTTAAAAAGTGGAGTTGCAGCCCTCAACTGATGTTTATGTTGTCATTTTGTGTATTGGCTACCAGTTGTGTTATTGCAGTACCAGTTTTAGCCACAAGTTTTGTGATTGCAATAACAGTTTTGGCCACAATCCTACATACTGTTCCTTTAATGTCCTTTACTCAAACTGGGGTCAAGGGTTTAGTGCTGTATACTTGCTACCATGTGCTTTGGTTTCATATCAACATTGGGCCCGAGATCAATCAGGACATTGATAAATAAATGTGTCAACTAAAATACAGACAGACCTGTCCTTACTGTAAACTTACAATAAGTCTCCAACATACAATGTAGATCATTAAAAAATCATCTTACATGATTTTAAATGAAGAACTATGCATTTGTGTATATTTAAGAATCAATGAAAAAAAAAGAAAAGAAAAAAGAAAATGTAATTCATTAACATCTACCTCACCAACACAAAATTTGAAGAAATCCTATTCTCCTATAATCAACAGCTCAAATATACATAACATACTTTAACCTGAAATGTATTACCGAGCCCCTAAGGTGACATTGGAGTAAAAACGATAGTTTTACATGTGTACTTAAACAAAAATTCTGCACATAAAGGTTTCACGTGAGCACATGAAACTTAGTTTCACGTGCGCACGCAAAACTTAAAAAAACAACAATTCTGCACATAAAAGTTTCGCTTTCACGTGCGTGCACGAAACGTAAAAAAAATTCTGCACATAAAGGTTTTGCTTGAGCACATGAAACTTAGTTTTTACGTGCGCACGCGATAGTTTCATGTATTGTTTTTTTTAAGTTTCGAATGCGCACGTGAAAAAAACAAAAACAATTCTGCACATAAAGGTTTCGTGTGAGCACATGAAACTTTCACGTGCGTGCACGAAACGTAAAAAAATTCTGCACATAAAAGTTTCACGTGAGAACATGAAACTTAGTTTTTACGTGCGCACACGATAGTTTCACGTGTGCATACGAAACTTAAAAAAAAACAATTCTGCACATAAATGTTTCGCGTGAGCACATGAAACTTAGTTTTTACATGCGCACACGATAGTTTCACATGCGCACGCAAAACTTTAAAAAAACAACAATTCTGCACATAAAAGTTTCGCTTTCACATGCGTGCACGAAACGTAAAAAATACTGCACATAAAGGTTTCACGTGAGCACATGAAACTTAGCTTTTATGTGCGCACGCGGTGGTTTCATGTATTGTTTTTTTTTAAGTTACGTATGCGCACGTGAAAAAAAAAATTCTGCACATAAAGGTTTCACGTGAGCACATGAAACTGTCGCTTTCACGTGCACGCACGAAAGTTTCATGTGCGCGTGCGAAAGTAAACTTTATTTATTTATTTTATAATTTTTCCTCCATGTCCCCTTAAAGTCGCCATGAAACGGAAGTAGCGATTGCCTTATTTTCCCCGTGGTGACGTATATCCGAATGAAACGGCTTTTGAGATGAAATAAGGCAGGGCTGGATTTGAATTTGTCCATCGAGATCTGATTGGATCGTTTGAAGTTGGGCCGTGTTGCTAATTGCTAATCGCTGCGATCTTCTCCCGGACCCCGCCCACCTGCCATACTTTTGACCGGAAGTGAAGAGAGATCGTTTTGAGGAGGGAAGGAGATTTGCATTTTTGATTTAAGATTATGAGCACAAAGAAATTAAAAAAAAAATAATGAAGCGCACAGATAAGTCATTTGTTAATAATACCACAATATTAAAAATATATATATAGTTTTTCATTTCAATTTCATTGCGACTTTAAGGGCTCCGTAATACCTAGACCTGATAAACAAATATTTTAAAAAACAACAGAAAGTACCTAAAAATGTTTTAAATGCTCTTTGACAGTAAAACATCTGTAATATGATAATTTGCTATTATGTATTTCAGATATCAAAGGTGTACCATAATGAGGTTAATTTCACAAAGAAATGTCCAGGTCATAGAAAATAATCATAAGTCTGTATAGGACTATTATTCATTAATAATATTATATAATAGTCAATATTTGAATTACAATTAAGTGCAATTTCCCAACAATTCTCAATACTGTACTGTAAACAAAATGTTATACTCTTAAATCTTAACCAGTCTCCACAGATTAAAATAAAAGATTAATTTTAGTACCATGATTAAAAATATTTAGGAATAACATTATTTTTATTTCTGATAATGATAATGGTTCTACACACATAGACTTAATTGTTATGATAATCTAGCACTTTAATCGGTGAAAAATGACCTGAACACTTCTACTGATAGCACAGATTAGTAAAATGAGACTAAATGTCTGCAAAAATCATATAAATAATAGATGGATAGTAAAACGGTTGACACAAAACAACAGAATCAGAGCAGGTGGTGACCTTCAGGACATGATGAGTCACCAGCATTCAAGCCTTTGCCAGGAGAAAGAGTTATGATGTTTGTACCAGACTGAGAAAAGATTAAATACGTTTAAAATACCTTTACTGTTACATACATGTTACATAAGACCACATTACTGTGTTACAGGTGCAGCCATGCATCCGGCTACCTGCGTGTCTGTACCTACACATAAAGCTCTCGAGCACGTAAAACAAGAGAGCTTATGTTCGTGAGGCCAACCTGAAGGCACCTCAACAGCAGAAAGAGCGAGCCGCTTTACGGTTTCCATGGAGATCGATGGTGCTACCCAACAAGGCGTGGTCGATGGTGTCCTCGCCGGCCAGAACCTCCCGAACCGCCGCCTCGAAGGCAGCCCCCACGTTGGTGTCGTCTTTGGCGCTGGTCTCAAAATAAGGACAGCAGCCGTTCTCCTCGCACCACGCCCTGGCCTCGTCTTCCCCGACCTCGCGTTCCTCCTTGTCCACCTTGTTTCCGAGCACCACGAAGGGAAAGCGTTCGGGGTCTCGTACGTCAGAATAATACATGAACTCTTTCTTCCAGCAGCCCAGGTTCTGGAAGCTCTGCAGGTCGTCCACGGCAAACGTGAGCAGGCAGCAGTCCGCCCCGCGGTAGAAGGGCGTGCGCAGGCTCTTGAAGCGCTCCTGGCCCGCCGTGTCCCAAATCTGGAGGGTGACCAACCTGCCGTCTATTTCGAGGTCACGGTTGAGGAACTCCACGCCGATGGTGTGGAAGGACTGCGAATCGAAGCGATCGGTCACGTAGCGGTTCATGAGGGAACTTTTCCCCACGCCGCCATCCCCCAGCAGAATGACCTTCAGTAAGAGGCTCTTACCACTCATAACGGCCCCCAATATCACACCAGTTCACTATGACCTGTCACAAACATAAAGAACATATTAACTACACACACACACACACGAGATAAACATACAACACAGGCTTAGGTTAAATAAACCGTGTTATATACCAGCTGATTTGTGAAAGTTTAAAAGGTTTAAGCTATTCTGAACAGTGTTGGTTAGTAGTTGTTGATCTGCCTGGTGTGGGTCAGCAGCTCAAGTGTCTGACCCTGAGACTTTGGACAGGACAACACCCTCTGAAAGAGCACATGGATTGGTTAAACATACAGCTGTCTGATTTCAGCCTGTAAGGAAAATCTCATCGTTCTTCTTTAGGATAAACTATATCAACACATCTTACTCACTCCATCACAAGCAAGTGAGCATATTCTAGCTGGATTATCATTGGATCTCATTGAGGTCTTAAAGTTAAAATAAAATTAACCCTTTCATTTGACACATTTCTGGTCTTGCATTGAAAGTAATATTAGAAAAAAATAGGTTTAGAAATGGTACGAGATGTCATGGTATCCCATACGGCAAAAATACATTTCTATGGAAAAAATATATTTTATAGCATATAGCTAAATACATTTTGTAGAAAATAAAGCTCAATTAATATAATCAAAAATAAATTTTCAATGTGTAGTTTTAACCTATATATATATATTAACATATATTTCAAAATGAATTTTAGGACCAACAAATATATTTCTAATTTTACAACCCATATGGCAAAGATTATATCTTTTATTTACGTTTGTATAAGTATGTAAAAAAATCATTAAATTTACAGTGTTACTTGCAGCTGGTTGCCAGTAACTTACTGTAGATTTAAATTTATGGATAACACTTTACAATAACGTTCATTAGTTAACATTAGTTAACTACATTAGTTAACATGAACTAATAATGAACTGCACTTATACAGCATTTATTAATATTTGTTAATGTTAATTTCAACAATTACTAATAGACTACTTTATTAAAATCTTGTTAACGTTAATGCACTGTGAACTAACATTCATAACCGTTCATCTGTAAAGCGCTTTGAGTACTGAGAAAAGCGCTATATAAATGTAAGGTATTATATTATTATTATTATTTAGTTTTATTCTGTAAAGATGAAGACTTGTTAATATTTAATATTTATTTAACTTTGAACAAACTCTTGTCAGTAGATAACATAAATTTAAATATACACTGGCAACCAGCCAGTATTTAGTTTTCATCTTTTTAAATGTTTACAGGTTTGTAAGATACAACGTTTTTCTTCCAATGAGCTGTGAATGTAAATGCTTAAACAAATGAGCTGTGAATGTAAATGCTTAAACATTTATTTATTTTTAAAATATATTTCAAAATATACAAAAAATGGCAAAAATATATTTTTGTAAAAATATATTGCAAAATATATTTAGGTACATTTTTGTATATTTTACAAAAAAATTAAATTATATGTAATAATACTTTTTTGCTGTATATGACTTCAAAACTACAAAAATGTCCAATAGCGCTGTAATTATAATTAATCTACAATTAAAGTACAGTATTACAACTTAAAACTCTGACTCACATCCCTAACTTTACAATAGTAACTTTATTTTAATAATGGTGCTCCAATTGATCGGGCACCAATGATTTATTGGCTAATAAATGTTAATGGTAGGCTAACCCTTGTTTCCAACCAAATACCAGTACAGCTTTCAAGAACGAAAAATAATGAAATTTCCTTTAAATTTAAAGATTATACAGAACCTTTGTTACCTGTGCGATTAAATTACATTAATAAACACAATACTGCATTGCTGGGTTAAAAGAAACTGCAGATTCTCACGAGCTATGTCCAAAGACTAACGTGTGTTAAACTAACACATAGTAACTTAACGCTACGCAGTAAAGCAAATATAGCATATCATCATAATGATGACACGAAACCGCAAACAGCTGATTGCTCTCTGCGCATGCGCACGCGTGCGTGACGGTTGTGTTTTTAGCATACTAGTGCTCAAGCTAATGTTTATAACACTGTCTGTTATAATAAATCGAACCTCACTTATACTGTAAGAAATAAACATATCTGACATGTATGTATTTATGTACTTCGTTTAAATTAAACATTAAAGCCTTTTCAGTCCCTCCTAGCTTAATTACAGGCGCATGTTTATTACATGTTTTATTTAATAAACTATAGCGCCCTTTTTCATGTGTGAGAATAAGCACATTATAGCCTAAATACCTGTAAATACTGAAAAACACATTGGATCTCAATAATGCAAAAATATTTTTGTATTACCTCATATTGTACCGCGGCGCGAGCACTGCTGCTAGCTGCTGAGATTTCACGCGCTCTGCGCATGCGTGTCTGTGTGCGAGTAGAGAGACACGCGCGTGACAGAAGAACACCAGCCAACTTCACACTGCGTTTAACTACAGAAAAAATATAGATGTTTTATTTGATCATATATGTAAATACATTGTTTACCCACTTTTGATGTTGTTGTTTTTTTTATTTGAAAGGTACATACGAATTAATTAAACAGCACCCGTGGAAAGTATTCTTGTAATTTATTATTGGCAAATAATTTACAAAGATTTTTCTCTTATCTATAAATCTATTTTACTATCTTCGTATTTTGTCAACAAAATTTGTATTTACATAAATGCTTTTGATTTTGAATGCATCTGTATGCTCGCGTGCTCACTCGCAGCAGCACTTTGTTCGGATTAATTTAGTAAAAAAGATGTGCATGATTAATTTGTGATTGTTTTAATTTACGAATTGACTCATGTTGACTAGATGTACCCTTTATAGTAAAATCTATAATATGGTAGTTCCCCTTCTTGCGTTGTAAATGCCATACTCATCCACACCTCTAGATGGCAGTAATGTCCCGCTTTTCCCACTGATATTCCTCGAAGCAGAAAGAAACACACATCACAGAGCATCATGATTCAATAAAACTATCTATATGCGTTCGTCTTCACCCAGGTAAGAAATCATGCGATTAGATGAGTTTGTTTGTGTTGTTAGTTTTGATTCTGCCTCAAAATCTTTTGAACTGTCTCAAGAAAGCATTTCTGGGCTAATGCTGTCTATGCAGACAGGCTGTAAAACACAATGCTAACTACACAATGCTTACTATTTGCCTAAAATGATGTCTAGGTAGGTTGCTTGTAAGGTTTGAGAGAGTGGTGCTCATTTGAAACTGGTTTTGGATACAATAAAAACCTTCATAGTTTTCAGACTATAATGCAGAAGAATGCTGTCTACAGAAAGTGATCCAGTCTAAAGTTTGGCTGAGTTTTGGTTGGCCAAAGAATGAATAAACACTTAAAAAGGTTTTGTCATGAAGGCTAAATACAAAAACCCTTTAAAATATTTATTCAAATAGCAGACACTTTTCAAAACAATTTTATGTCTAACCAGATATTAAACATGATTAAACAATTTAATATTGAAGTCTTTTTTAAATATTAGGCTTTATTGTGGGTTTTCACAGACAGTGTCCAAAAATACTTTAAGTAAGTTTTTGTGTAAAAGCAAAATAAACACCCAAATATTCTCCATCTGCTGTACATGACATGTATGGTTAAATTGTAAGCGAACATCTAAATGAAATGCTGTGATTGTTTTCAGGTTTGTTATGGCTCTCTGTTTGTGGTTTGTTGCAATATTCCCAGTATCATGTTGGGCTCAGGAACAGCTTTACGAAACAGTAGACGGTGATGTTTTCCAGCCTCAGAGCGCTCTTACAGATATGGAGTTTTCCACCGTGAACTCCTACCGTGGACCTGGAAACAACGACCGTCGGGCTAATAAAGATCTACCCATCCTTTTGTGGTGGAGCTCGAATCTCTTCCCTCATTTCCCAGGAGACACCGAGCGCGTGGACTGCTCTCGCTCATCCTGCATGGTGACGCGCAACCGCAAAGTCCAGCTGTATCGCCGCACGGCGTCCATCATCTTCTACGGCACGGACTTCAGGGCTTACGAAGCCCCGCTGCCACGTTTGCCCCATCAAACCTGGGCGTTGTTCCACGAAGAGTCGCCCATGAATAACTATCTCCTCTCTCACAGCGTCGGCATCAGGCTCTTCAACTACACGGCCACATTCAGCAGAGAGTCCGATTATCCTTTAACCCTGCAGTGGCTGCCGTCGCTGGATTATCTTCTGACACCGAGCGCTGTGTCTCTGGAGGAGAAGAACCGCTGGAGACGGGCCGGTCTTGCCCCTGTCCTCTACATGCAGTCTCATTGCGATGTGCCTTCGGACAGGGACCGATACGTGCAGGAGCTGATGAAATACATACAGGTGCCTACTGTTCATCATTTAGCCATACTATCTCTGTAGATATTGTTAAGTAAAACATGAAAGTGTGTTGTATCTTCTCTTTAGATCGACTCGTATGGGAAATGTCTTAACAACAGACCTCTGCCTGCACATCTGGAGGACACCAGCACGGCTACCGGTGAGGACGGACGCTTCATGAGCTTCGTTGCCCGTTATAAGTTCCACCTGGCTTTAGAGAACGGCCTGTGTCCGGACTACGTGACCGAGAAGCTCTGGAGACCCATGCATCAGGGCTGTGTGCCCATATACAGAGGATCGTCTTCAGTGGCCGACTGGCTGCCGAACAATCGCTCCGTCATCCTCATCCACGATTTCCCCTCTCCTCGAGATCTGGCCGAACACATAAAGGCTCTGGATGGAGACGATGAAGAGTACTCGCGTTATTTAGAGTACAAAACGCCTGCCAAGATCACAAACCTGCGTCTGTTGGATGGGTTAGAGACGAGGGAGTGGGGCGTTAATGATATGAGTAAACCCAACTACCTGAACGGCTTCGAGTGTTTCGTGTGCGATCGAGAGAACGAGCGGCTGAACGCATTAAAAGCGCACAAGAAGAATCCAGAACAGAACCCCATCCCTCTACCAAAGATGGCCAACGGATCACACATGGGATGTCCACTTCCCACTCCTGGATACGGATCTGTGGAGAGCATCGATCGGAATGACAGGTAAATTACTGACCAGTATGTCGCACCCAGATTCACAAGCACTTGTCATTAATGGTAATGAGCACAAACACGCCCGCACGCGTCATTAATAATGTTTCACTTCTGTGATTTAGTTTGCTTGATTGTGTTCATGTCAGCAGCGAAACCCGAGTTTGGAAAACAGTGTGTTTAATTAAATTGTCATCGTAGGTGCATGTCCACTGTGAGAGACCTAATAAAAAAAATCCAGAAATCACAATATATGATTTTTTAACTTTTATTTGTATGATACAGCTGCAAGTATTTGAACACCTGAGAAAGTCAATGTTTATATTTGGTACAGTAGTCTTTGTTTGAGGTCAAACGTTTCCTGTAGTTTTTCAGCAGGTTTGCACACACTGCAGGAGGGATTTTGGCCCACTCCTCCACACAGATCTTCTCTAGATCAGTCAGGTTTCTGGCCTGTCACTGAGAAACACAGAGTTTGAGCTCCCTCCAAAGATTCTCTATTGGATTTAGGTCCGGAGACTGTCTAGGCCACGCCAGAACCTTGATATGCTTCTTACAGAGTCACTCTTTGGTTATCCTGGCTGTGTGCTTCGGGTCATTGTCATGTTGGAAGACCCAGCCTCGACCCATCTTCAATGCTCTAACTGAGAGAAGGAAGTTGTTCCCCAAAATCTTGCAATACATGGCCCCGGTCATCCTCTCCTTAATACAGTGCAGTCGCCCTGTCCCATGTGCAGAAAAACACTCCCAAAGCATGATGCTTCCACCCCCATGCTTCACAGTAGGGATGGTGTTCTTGGGATGGTACTCATCATTCTTCTTCCTCCAAACATGTTTAGTGAAATTATGACCAAAAAGTTCTATTTTGGTCTCATCTGACCACATGACTTTCTCCCATGACTCCTCTGGATCATCTAAATGGTCATTGGCAAACTTAAGACGGGCCTGGACATGTGCTGGTTTAAGCAGGGGAACCTTCCGTGCCATGCATGATTTCAAACCATGACGTCTTAGTGTATTACCAACAGTAACCTTGAAAACGGTGGTCCCAGCTCTTTTTAGGTCATTGACCAGCTCCTTCCGTGTAGTTCTGGGCTGATTTCTCATCTTTCTTAGGATCATTGAGACCCCAACAGGTTGAGATTTTGCATGGAGCCCCAGTCCGAGGGAGATTGACAGTCATGTTTAGCTTCTTCCATTTTCTAATGATTGCTCCAACAGGGGACCTTTTTCACCAGGCTGCTTGGCAATTTTTTCGTAGCGCTTTCCAGCCTTTTGGAGGTGTACAATTTTGTCTCTAGTGTCTTTGGACAGCTCTTTGGTCTTGGCATGTTAGTAGTTGGATTCTTACTGATTGTATGGGGTGGACAGGTGTCTTTATGCAGCTAACGACCTCAAACAGGTGCATCTCATTTAGGATAATAAATGGAGTGGAGGTGGACATTTTAAAGGCAGACTAACAGGTCTTTGAGGGTCAGCATTCTAGCTGATAGACAGGTGTTCAAATACTTATTTTCCTCACTGTAAATGAAAATCATGGAAATTGTTTGGGGTGCCCAAGCTTTTGCATATGACTAGGGCTGTCACAATGATTAAATAATCGTCTCATCGCGATCGTTTGACTTTGTTGTGATGATTTCAGATCACAGCAGTGATTGCACATCTCTTTAAAAACACAAAAGGGAAAAAGCCCATATAAACGAGATCTGATGCGCTCCTTGACTGACAGTGTAACGCGATACATTGCAAAGCCATTACAGTACAGTGGGAAAAAAACAGCATTTAATAAAATGCTGCAAACTTTGATAAGCAGTATGAACAGCCAGTATGAACATACATTTCCAAAACAGCAATTCCAAATTTAGGGAAGTGACGGATGCTTTCTTAAGGATCTGTAAGGAATCCATTTTTTTGCAGCCCCTACAGACATGTGGTCCAGTAATATTATGATCTTAGGAGGGTTGGGTACTATACTATTTAAGGCCTTAAGTTTTTTAAATATATATTCATTAAACAATTACTTTGAAATTTGTGTTATGTGTGTTAATATTTATTGCTAGGTAAACCTTGCAAAAATTGTATTCAAATAATCACAACAAAAAAGTATGAGAATTAAAGGAGCTTATTTACCATATCCCCCAGAGTTAGATAAGTCCATACATACCTTTCTCATCATGCAACTCTGTTTGACGCACCAACCGTTAGCCTAGCTTAGCACAAAGACTGGAAGTAAATGGCTCCAGCTAGCATACTGCTCCCAATAAGTGACAAAATAACGCCAACATTTTCCTATTTATATGTTGTGATTTGTATAGTCACACCGTGTACAAATAACAAGGACATATGAGACACAGTCATCTTTTAACTGTATACATACTGGGAACTATATTCTCAAAAGGCGAAGCACTGCTACTTGGGCGGAGTGATTTTTTTTTTTTAAATGACAGGTACTGCTTGTAATATGACTCTGTCTGTGTATGTGTTTCTTCTTAGCTGGCTCCAGATGTGGCCGCAGGACTACTGGCAGAGTTTGGATCAGGCCGAAGGTTTAGAGTCGCTCATCAGACATAATGCGTCTGACCCATCTTTACTATGGCAGCACATGCAGAACATCGCTGCAAGGAGAGCTAAAGGTCAATGAGTTTACATCACACATATGAAGAATGAGCCTTCACCAAACATCATTCAATCTCATACTGAAGAGACAATCCTGAAGTGAATGTGTGCATATACAAGTCACACATTATATACAGATCACAATGATCTTCTTATTAAAATATCCTTCTTTTGATTAAATTCATCATGTTACAGATGAATATTACTGCAGCTGTGATGAACACACTTCATCATGATTTTTATCAATTACATTTCACGCCATAATTAAAAGAAAACCATTGCATCATTATACTTATGTCCATATTTTAACCCATTCTGGCAACTGTTTATTTCAAGTTTATAAGCATTTGTTTACCTCAGTATTTTTAATGCCATGTATTTATATATTTTCTATTGCACAATTTGTAATAATTACAATAAAAAGTGAATAAAACTGTGTTTATTTATAAGAATGCTGTAATTTAGCAACACAGAAAACATATTTGAATAACAACAGACCAATATTCAGAGTTACTGAATTTTTAACATGGCTTTATGTTTATTAAATACAACAATCAACTTGTTCAAAGTGAAACTTGTTCATGAACAAAATAGCAGAAAATAACTTAATCCCCAAAAACAAGAGTTCCTCCCACTATATGAAAGCATTCTGCAGATCCAGATTGATTTATATGATAGATGCTCACATTAGCTCTTGTATCAGTGAAGATCAAATCTATAAGTCATCTATAGTAATGAAGGATTTATTCATTTGTCCAGGATGCGATTGGCTTATAGGACATTATAATAGCAGCTCTCACAGTGAACGGTCCCGCGGTGCAGAAACATGTTGTAGAGTAAATCACCCATCGGTTTACTGCAAATACCACACTGAAGTGTGGAGAAAAAAGAAAGACGACATTCAATACACGTTCTGTTTAAAACATGCTGTATACCATGACATGAAGTAGGGCTGTACTGTATAATCTGCACACACAGGTGTCTTTGTGTGTTGTACCTTAAAGCAGTATGGGTGACAGGAGATGTTCAGGTGCTCGAGGGTGATCTTGTCATTTCCCATCAATTCTCCACAGTATGTACAAGGACTTCCTTCACGACTATAAAGACAAAATCAAGTCAATGGTCAGAGCTCATATGACATCATACGATATCTCTGATCTTTCTTTTTATCCCGTTTCTTCACTCTTTTAAAAGGAAACGATCTCCACCCTTACAGTGTTATGTAACATACAGTGCATTTATTATTACATCATCTCTCTATTTGTCTCATCCAGCATCAACCAGTCAAAAATTAATCAACTTTCAACCAATAAAAAAGTATTTATCTATTAAAGACCTCCACTAAATAACTGTGTTTGGGTATCTGAATAAAAACATCATAAAGTGCTTTACTATTTTTGTGCTTCTCGTGTAAAATTAATATTTTATCGTTAAAAAATACTTCTGTGACTAAAGAGGTTACACATGCTGCTGGATAAAACATTACACAAATGATTATGACCCCTGACCTGTTATACTGTATGTATTTCTGTTATACCTTGAATAATAACTGGGGCTGCTGTAATTGTAGCTGGAGGTTGCCGAAGTCACATACTCAGAGCTGAAGAAAACATCATGGGTTAGTCAAATTTATACCACAGGGCTTTTGAATGCTTTCTGATTGGTTGAGGTATGAATTGTTTTTTGATAAACGCACACCTGACCTATCAAGTATCTTAAAATAACCTCCAGAGCAATGTCTGTGGTGGTATAATAGGAATAATTGACGACCGGCCGTTGAATTATTTTAAAATAATGTACACCCATGATGTGTAATATATATATATATATATATATATATATATATATATATATATATATATATATATATATATATATATATATATATATATATATGAAGAGTTTCGTTGCAAAACGAGATAACCACCGTATTTTTAATTGTTCAGAAATCTTGTTTTTTGGTTGTGCATTCCAATTAATTTCATTCAACTGTATATATATATATATATACACATATATTCAGTTATTATATACATATATACACATCGTCAATTATTCCTTACATGACCAATTAAAAAATTCACACACTTCCTGTTTCTATTGTTAGGTTGTGCCACGTTCATTCTGTATGTTTGAAATGAAATAATGTGTGTAGTTTACCTGTTATCAAGATGTGAATTGTTTACATATTCTTTAAGATAGACGAAGCTCCTTGAATCCAGACAAAGTATAAAGCAGACATTAAACAGGTAAACACAAACTCTTTGGTTATAATATAATAAGTAATAATAATCCCACATACTTCTTGGATTCAGATTCTGGTAATTTCTGTTCAGAACGGTCTTCTGTTTTAGTGCTAGTTGTGCTAAAAGAATAAATGTGTTAGTAAGTTTGCATTAAACATCATAAGACGTGAGTCATGACCGTACACAACAGACTTAAATATGATTTATTTTAATAGGGCAATGTTTTAATGGAAGTCGAGGTGAAAAGAAAAGGCAGTATTTTTGTTTCATTAGCTGACACGTTTACAGCAAGATCTTTAACAATAGGTAACCCAAGACATAATGCAGGGCTATCCTAGAAAACCTGCCCATATGTCTCACTGCTCCATCTTCTTATTCTCAATGGAGATAAAGCAGGAAAATCTGGTTTAGCCCATGAAACCACACATGTGTGACTAATACATTGACTATTAAAGATGCTTTCAACAGCGCGAATGCTTCAATTATAGACACAGCTGTTTATTTATATCAGTTTAGATTTAAAATTAGATTTTGAACTTATCTTCTTTAAAACATTTTATATTAACTAGTATCTATCTCTGTCTATAAACAAATCATTTATTTTCTGAACAGTTCAATATATCAGCGTTTGATTTATGAATGTTTAGTTAGCGTTAGTGAGCTGTGATGAATCTCATGATGAAAATCATTGATGTTTGACCATCTGATCAAATCTTAATATTTTTCATGTTGTTGATATTATAAATCTGATTCTTTCTCATATTAAATAACATGATGTGACATAATCTAACAGTTTCAATTTATTCATTCAAATACCTCATCAGAATAAACAGGGTTGGTTGGCAGTGACAGTAAATAATCTCATGAAGTTTACACAATAAAACATCAGAACGTACCTCTCCATGTTCACAGTCCAATTCCTCCTGTAAAGATTCAGATGTTTAATATGTATATTTGTTAAATGATGGAGTCTTCAATTATGTCTGAACATGTGCACGTGTAAAGGTGCGTTAAGGTGTTCGCTGTTTATATTTAAGGCTCAGGTGGAGTTTAAGGGTTGGGTTTGACTCAAACTACATTGCTGATACCTCCTACGTGACTTTAACCCATTATGCTATTGACCGTTCTTACCACCTTAATATAATCTGAATTTACAACAACATCTGCTCATATTGATTCATCTTTTTACCTTGTAGTTTTAATTGGAGTGACGTCCTCAGACAGAGACACCAAAGCATCTGTGGACATGCTGTTAATAAAATACAAAACAAATCAACTTTACAGGTAATCAAATGCAGCGCAGAACAAATAGAAACAATAGTCAGACGATTTAGGTTGAGTTAAACTTACTCAGGACGAGAGAGAGAGAGAGAAACACAAAGAGAGAGAGAGGGGGCTATAAGATGAGATCAATACCTTTTTGTGGACTCAAATGGATCAAATGAATCATTAGAGCTGAAAAACCAAACGGTTTTAGAGAGAGATTTTACACAGAGTTTAGAAACACACTGATAGATATACTGTAATAATACTGTAACACATTTACAGTAGCGGCTCTACTAATAAAGCAAACACATGTCTGGGGTATTAAAAGATGAAGTTTATTACTTTTATATTTAATACTCTTTTTTTCCTATACAGTATGTAAGGTGTATGTAAATTTTGTGACCCTGTGGCAATATTATTACATTGCTCTCCTTCTTTCTTGAGAGCAAGCATCTAAACAGCTGAGCAAAAGGAAAAAGCTAAAGATAAGATGCTAAGATGCTAATAAAATGATTGTTGATGTGATGAAACAAAAGCACTCATGGTGACATACCTGTTGAAGTCCCTTGACTCTTTGACAACCTGAGATGTTCTGGTGTAAGTGTAGTCCGTACTGAATCTGAGAATGAGAGGAAAATATCAATTCATATTCAATGTGAGCACGTGAGATTTCTTCATTTACTCTGGTTTGAATTTTTTGTTGCCAAGATCTCTTTGCCGTAATGCACATGGATTCTCCAGCCCCCCCCAAAAAAGGATAAAGTAAAAATTAAAGCTTAAAAAATAAAATGAAAAAATTATCAAACTCACTTGGTGGCACCAGAATCAAAAGGAATGGTATCATCCATGAGCAGGTCTAGATTTTTCTGTGTCTGTTTGGTGTTGGGCAGAGGACTGCAAAGGAAATCAAAATCACTATACATTAAAGTGAATGCACTTACGCTTTTATATGAACGTGCACATTACATTTTTCTATATGTTTACTGTAAATTACATTTCTGTAAACATTGAATCATTTTATAAAGTAAATAACAGGGGGGTGGTTTCTCAGGCAGGGTTTATCCTAGTCCCAGACTAAAATGCATGTTTGAGCTTCCTTTATTTAAAAACACCTTGTACTGCCATTATTTTGTCTCAAGATGCATATCAGTGTTTTTTTTTTGTAAGGTTTGTTTGTAAAAACTACTTGGATGTCCTAATATAACTAGTCCTGGATTAATCTAAACCCTGTCTGGGAAACTGCCCCTTAGACTTAATGAAGCCTTAGTCCTAAACTTAATAATACATACATGAAGGTTTCTATTATAAAGGCAAAACTAAATCCAAACACACACGGCCCTGTGTGAAAAAGTGCTTGTCCCCTAAATCTAATAACTGGTTGGGCCACCATTAGCAGCAACAACTGCTATCAAGCATTCGTTATAACTTGCAGTGAGTCTGTTACAGCGCTGTGTGAGGATTTTTGGTTCACTCATCTTTGCAGAATTTTTGTAATTGAGCCACATTGAAGGGTTTTCGAGCATGAACTGCCTTTTTAAGGTCATGCCACAGCATCTCAATAGGATTGAGGTCAGGACTTTGAGTAGGTTACTCCAATGTCTTCATTTAGTTTTTCTTCAGCCATTCAGCGCTGGACTTTCTGGTGTGTTTTGGATCATTGTCCTGCTGCAGCACCCGAGTTCGCTTTAGCTTGAGTTCATGAACAAGTGACCAAACATTGTCCTTCAGGATTTTTATGTTAGACAGCAGAATTCATGTTTCCATTTATTACATCAAGTCTTCCAGGTCCTGAAGCAGCTAAACAGGTCCAGACCATTACACCACCACCACCATATTTTACTGTTGGTATGATGATTTGAACTCTTTTTCTGAAATAATGTGTTTCTTTTACGCCAGACTTAATGGGACACACCCACTCCAAAAAGTTCAACTTTTGTCTCGTCAGTCCACAGAGTATTTCCCAAAAGTCTTGGGGATCATCGAGATGTTTTCTGGCAAAATTGAGACGAGCCTTTATGTTCTTTTTGTTCAGCGGCGATTTTCGTCTTGAGACTGTGTCATGGAGGTCATTTTAGCCCAGTGTCTTTCTTTTATTGGAGTCATGAACACTGATCTTAACTGAGGCAAGTGAGGCCTGTAGTTTTTTGGATTTTGTTTTGGGGTCTTTTGTGACCTCTTGGATGAGTCGTTGCTGCGCTCTTGTGGTAACTTTGGTCAGCCGGCCACTACTGGGAAGGTTAACCATTGTTCCGTGTTTTCACCATTTGTGAATAATGGCTCTTGCTGTGGTTCGCTGGAGTCCCAACGCTTTAGAAATGCCTTTATAACCTTCTTCAGACTGATAAATCTCAACTACTTTCTCATTTGCTCCAGAATTTCTTTGGATTTCAACATGATGTGTAATGGTATGTATGTGTATGTGTATGGCATCTGAATTATAAAACTACTAATTGGAATATAAAATTTGCATATATATCCTCTCTCACCTGTCATCTTTAAGCAGGTCATTACTGAGCAAATCCAGTTCAGGTTTACTACAGAATAAACAAAACCAGAAATAATAATGAGCATATGTAGAGATTGGGTAGAGATGATTGGGTTGAGAGTAGTCTATAAATAGTCTATATGGAGCTTTAGGGGCCAGTCACACCAAAAGCGCTTTAAACGCTTGCAAACGCAAGGCGCGATGCACTGCCTTTTTTTAAAAAAAGAGCAGTGCGACGCGGCTTTTCATATTGCTAAGCAACCACCGAGTCAGCTGTCTTGTCAATCAAATATTGAAGCGTGAGCGCTCTTTTTCTGTTAACTGTCATATTAGCAGAAACGCTTGCTCTGACCTTGTTTGAGGGTGAGAGGTGCACAAACACGCAGGAGAGAGTGAGCGAGTGGAGTCAGGTGTCATGAGCAATTCGGTCCCCCCGGGCAATTCGGTCTCCCCTAGGACCCCGCGTGATTCCATTGGCTGAAAAAACTCCTCTTAGCGCCTTATTACAATTCCTACAAAATCGCGTTATGATTTATGTAGTTAGAACGTTGTTAAAATTACAATTGATGTCTTTTAAATGATATGTTTCATATAGTAGTATATAAATGAGGCTATATGTGGGAGATCTACACATTGCTTGAGTCATTTTATTATTTAGATTATTATACTGTACCATTTCAACTCTTGACTGTCTACTTATACAATTACTTACTCATTAATTACTTATACAAAACATGATTATACAAAGTTGAATCACACATTTAAATTTTAATTATAAGCTATGATTTCTACACTTTTACTATTAAAAAATATATTCCGTAAGGTATGTTAATAATTTACAAAAAATAAAAGTATTGTTTTTGTAAAGCAGATGATGACACAAAAGTACTGAGGTGTCTGCAACATGAATATTAGTTTATTATATTATTTTTTAGTTAACTTTTATTTTTAAAAAATGTTATGCTTCTATTTGGTACAACATAATTAGCTTGCTAGTCGCGTATGCAGACGAGATATTGCAATGACAAATTTTTGAGCAGGCATTAGTGCTAGATACCAATCAGGGTCCTAGGGGAGACCGAATTGCTCGGGGGGACCGAATTGCTCACAACACCTGTTCTTCAAAGCAACTGTAAACTTCCCACACCACAACGTCAGGCCCGCCTCTCCCCTCATTCGATTGGACAATGGAAAGACGCGAATGACGTCGGGCGCTTCTCCGCTCTCAGCGCTCCTTCAAAAACGCGTGCGCGGCAGGCAGCAAAAAACCGCAAGGCGCTCAGCGCGCATAAACAGCACGCAAACGCGCCCTGCCCATAGAATATCAGTCAAAAAAGGTGCCTGCAACTGCCATAAACGCTTTTGGTGTGACTGGCCCCTTAATCTCCTCTAGTGCAGTGTTTCCCAACCAGGGGGCAGGGCCCACTGAAGGGCCTCAGCAGATTTCTAATGGGCTTCAAGATGAATTATTCAAAATAGGACTAAACAAGCATTAAAATAAGCTAAAACAAGCAAAAATCAAGATGTGTCTTATTTTCTTGGCCATTTTAGTAGCAAAAATACATTTGTCTAGTCATTCTAAGCCTTACGTAATTTTATTTGAAAACAAAATCAGTGACTGAGGGTCCTTAATATTGTTGTGGGCAACTAGGGGGCGTTGAAGTGAAAAAGGTTGAGAACCACTGCTCCAGTGTCATCTCAGCTCATGATAAAGAGTGAAACACAAGAGATGATTGAATACAGACCTCTCCCAGAGATCTAGTAGATTTTCATTCTGCACACCACTGCTCTGTTTAGGGTCAGCTCTAATACACAGAAAAAAACTGATTGTATTATCTGATGAATACATGATGACAGTGTGACATTTACTGTGGTAATGATGTGAGACAACACTGTATTTATAACATGACAATAAATCGAATACATTTAAATACACGGACTTCATGAATATTATTTGAATTGAATTCATTTTCACATGAGTTATTAGTCATCTTTATATGACAGTTCTGATTATTATCAATGAATCAGATCATCATGTACCTGGCAGGCTCTGTCTTGAAAGATATCAGGGTATCAGAAAGTGCTGTCAGGCTTTCAGGACTGCAAAGTCATAAACAAAGAGAAACATTTCATCATCAATAAGAAATTAATATCATATCAATATTCACTATAGACATATAGTCTCTCTCTTTCTCTCTCTCTCTCTCTCTCTCTCTCTCTCTCTCTCTCTCTCTCTCTCTCTCTCTCTCTCTCTGTGTGTGTGTGTATATTACTATGAACATACCTTGTCTCTGGGGTCGATTCAGTTACTTTTATCTGAGGTGTAGTTTTAGTAGATTTAGTTTCAGCTGCTGATGTGCTTTTAACTTCAGTTGTTGTTTTAGTTTGTGTTGTAGATTTAGTTTCAGCCAATGGTTTAACTTCTGGTGTAGGTTTAATTTCGGTAGTTGTTTTAATTTGTGTTGTAGATTTAGATTCAGTTGTTGTAGTTTGAGCCACTGGTTTAGTTTCAGCCACCGGTTTAACTTCTGGTGTGGGTTTAGACTCTGTAGTTGTTTTAGTTTGGAATGTAGATTTAGTTTCAGCCACAGGTTTTACTTCTGATGTGGTTTTAACTTCAGTTGTTGTTTTAGTTTGTGTTGTGAAATTAGTTTCAGCCCATGGTTTAACTTCTGGTGTGGGTTTAGACTCGGTAGTTGTTTTAGTCTGAGTCACTGGTTTAAGTTCAGCTGCTGGTTTTGTTTCAACTTTTGCTGCACTTTCAAATGTTGTTTTAAGTTCTGTTACAGATTTAGTTTCAGCCACCGGTTGAACTTCTGGTGTAGGTCTAACTTCGGTAGTTGTTTTAATTTGGGTTGTAGATTTAGACTCAGTTATTGTAGTTTGAGCCACTGGTTTAGTTTCAGGCGCTGGCTTAGCTTCTGTTGTAGTTTTAGTTTCAGTTGTTGTAGTTTGAGCCACTGGTTTAACTTCTGGTGTGGGTTTAGACTCGGTAGTTGTTTTAGTTTGTGTTGTATATTTAGTTTCAACCGCTGATTTAACTTCTGTTGTAGATTTAGTTTCAGTTGTCGTAGTTTGAGCCACTGGTTTAGTTTCAACCACTGGTTTAACTTCTGTTGTAGATTTAGTCCCAGTTGTCGTAATTTGAGCCACTGGTTTAGTTTCAATCGCTGGTTTAACTTCTGTTGTAGATTTAGTCCCAGTTGTCGTAGTTTGAGCCACTGGTTTAGTTTCAACCGCTGGTTTAACTTCTGTTGTAGATTTAGTCCCAGTTGTTGTAATTTGAGCCACTGGTTTAGTTTCAATCGCTGGTTTAACTTCTGTTGTAGATTTAGTCCCAGTTGTTGAGGATTTGGCTTCAATAGCTGTTTTGGTTTCAACTGCGGTTTTAAGTTGTGTTGTAGGTTCGGGTATAGGTTTAGGTTCTGGTTTAGTTTCAGGTGGTACATCTTTCACTAGTGAGGCAGGTTTAATTCTGTAAATACAAATATAGAAGGAAACAGAGAAGAAGAAGAAGTAAGAGTCAGCAGTTGATTAGATGAAGTTTTAGTTTACCCAGGTGAAAAAGTAGTACACTTCCATATAAAGTGCTTTATTTTTGCACACTAATTTTGTACTTAATATACTAAAAATTCTTAAGATGTTCTTAAAGGGGACAGAGAATGAAATAAACATTTTTACCTTGTCTTTGTTGAATAATGGTAGTCTACCCGCATTCATGAACATACAAAAAGTGCTAAACATGCTAAACATCTCAGTCTCATAGAAATTCCTCTTTTAGAAATGTCAGCCAGAAAACGGCCCAATCTGAAAAACTGATGCTTATGACATCACAGGCATCTAACTGCCCCTCCACTTTAAAATAATTGGCTAAATTTTTTGAGTGGCAGCAAAGTCAGCCAATCAGTAATGAGATTGCAAATTAAGGCAGTATGGGGAGCCAAATAGGTGCAAAACCACTTGTTTAAAATCCCCCCCTAATAGAGCTATCTGAGAGAGGTTTTTAGGAAGCTTCTAAGGCATTACAGACCCAAACAAAAACATTTTGTCTACATGGCACATCACAGAACAAGGATAAATCGTTCAATCATTCAATGTCACCTTTAAGATTGTTTAAGTGTACTTTTGTGTACTAAGTGTATTTTGGGACACCATGAATATAAACTAAAATGCACATACTTAAAAAATATATTTAGTTAACACTTGTATTAAACTTGAACTCAACTTGCATACAAAGATGGGTTCAAGTAACAAATGTTACCTAAATAAATTTTTAGCACATTTTAGTTCATATTTATGGTGTCTCAAAATAGCACAGTGACTTAGATGATCTTAAGAACATCTTAAGAAGTATTAAAGATGAATTTTTAGTATATTAAGTACAAAAACAGTGTGCAAAAATATGCACTTTAAGTGCACTATGGAAGTGTACTACTTTTTCACTTGGGTAGGTTTAGCCACATAAAACGGCTGAATTAAAGCAATGCATCTACTGCATAAAAGCACTTTATTGGTAGGCTACTTTACATCTCCTGTATGTTTTTATTAAAGAAAGTATGGAGCAACATTGTAGCAATATTGGAATCAATACTAATACTAATGTTGTGTAGTTTACCTTGGTTGAGGTTTAGATGGAAGAGAAGTGACTGCATCTTCATCATCACTGATCACAACCCTATAAACCACATATGCACTATTTAGCAATCAGGATATGATGCTGAGCAAAACTACATAGTGTTGTCAGGCGAATATTTTGGGTACCTTTTAGCAACAAAAGCGACACTCGTCTGACTGGAGGTTTGAGGGATCTCTGGGGCACTGGACAAGTTAAGCATGAAGTTAGATGTCTAGATTTATCATTAAATACTTAAAGCATCCATTCAATCAAAAATATTCATGTCTGTTATCTAGTTCACATTTATCATATTAATTTACCATGGTAATTACCTAAAAGGAATTGTGGTGTTACAGTTTTAAAACAACATGGTATGTTTTCAGAAAACTGTCGTATTACCACAGCATTACTATGTTAAAACTACACTATGTATTTGGTGCATGTACAAAATGGAGTAATTCATGGTACTATACTATAGTACAAAAACTGACTTTAAGTATAAGACATTTTGATCAATCACTTAAACCTACTCAAATTTTTTAGCAGCAGACAGTACGTATGAGCGGCGACTGGCTGCTGATCCTTTCAGGACGCTGCTGGCTGCTTCTTTCCTGAATAAACATATGAACAGAAGATAGATTTATAAAGAGGAACATGACATCATACAGTATAACACCTTAATTTAATCATTGTGTTATTATACCTCTTTTCTATCTCTTCATCATTCAGAGAGGCTTCTGACTGAAGCGTTGTTTCATTGCTGGATCGAATCGTGTGAGGAGCTCTGGAGAAACATATCAAAATATAAATATGTACTCAAATGTATCTTTTAGTTTAGGTGCATTTTATAAGTCACTTACATTTGCTTGTAACTATCAGATGGCTTTTTGGTGAAGGTTTTCACCCCGCTTGGAGAGGAAAGAAACAGTGAGAAATTTATTTTCCAGACCAAATCTTGTTTTATCTATTCAGCCTGATTCAGTATGATTTCATTGTGTTTTTATACTCAATAGAAATCACATGATCATTCACTTACGCATATCCATTGGATGATGATGTCGGCTTGGCTTCAGTTTTTGTGAAAACACCTCTGCAAAGGTCAAGTTTCTCATATAAGTCGTATAAAGTGATTTTAGTTTAGTTTAGTTTTGAGAGATTTTCCGATTTTTTTACCTGATCAGGTATCCAGAAGTAGGTGCTTTAGCTCTGTGAAAAATCAAAATGAAGCATTTCAATTATTTGTCATTTATTAAAGGAGTGGAATTTAAAACATACAGCACTCAGAGTTCAAATGCAAAATCCTCTAAACACCACCTGCGTCAAAAATGAGTTAATGATATAAACCGAATGTTCTCGGCATTTATTAAACTAAACGAAATTATAAACGCAACACTTTTGTTTTTGCCCTCATTTTTCATGAGCTGAACTTCTCCTTTGCCGAGATAATCCATCCACCTCACAGGTGTGGCATATAAAGATGATGATTAGACAGCATGATTATTGCACAGGTGTGCCTTAGGCTGGCCACAATAAAAGGCCACTCTAAAATGTGAAGTTTTACCACACAGCACAATGCCACAGATGTTGCAAGTTTTGAGGGAGTGTGCAATTGGCATGCTGACTATGTCCAAAAGAGCTGTTACCCGTGACCTGAATGTTCATAAGGCTTCTCCAAAGGCGTTTCAAAGAATTTAGCTGTACATCCTACCGGCTTCTCAACCACAGACCACATGTAACCACACCAGCCCAAGACCTCCACATCCAGCATCTTCACCTTCATAATCGTATGAGACCAGCCACTCAGACAGCTGCAGCAACAATCAGTTTACATAACCAAAGAATTTCTGCAGAAACTGTCTAAGGGAGACTCATCTGCATGCTCGTCATTCTCATCTGAGTCTCGATCTGACTGCAGTTTGTCATCGTAACCGAATTGAGTGTGCAAATTCTTACATTCAATGCTGTCTGGCACTTTGGACAAGTGTTCTCTTTACGGATGAATCCCGGATTTCACTGTACAGGGGAGATGGAACACAGCATGTATGGTGTCATGTGGGTAAATGGTTTGCGGATGTCCACATTGTGGATAGAGTGGCCCATGGTGGGGGTGGATTTATGGACAACGAACACAGGAGCATTTTATTAATGGGATTTTAAATGCACAGAGATACTGTGATGACAACCTGAAGCCCATTGTTGTGCCATTCATCCACGACCATCACCTAATGTTGCAGCATGATAATGCACAATCCCATGTTGCAAGATCTGTACACAATTCCTGGAAGCTGAAAACCTCTCAATTCTTGCATGGCCGCAGTATTCACAGCATATTCACCGGACATGTAACCCATTAAGTGTCACGGTGAAATCCGTGTCATGTGTCTGTCCTGATTACGTCACCTGGACAATTCATTGATTCCTCATCACACCTGCACATCATTAGTCTGTCTGTATTTATAGCCCTGTTTGTGTTGTACTCACTTGCCGGATGATTGTCGCTGATGTTTCGTTTGTTTCCAGTGTTCCAGTCATTGTTCTTACCTGCCCGTGTTGTTCCTCGTGTTTGATTTCATGTTATTTATATTAAATGTTACCCTTTCGTGTGAACCCTGCGTTTGTGTCCTTACTCGTGTTCCCGAAAGTGATATTAAGCATGTTAGGGATGCTTTTGGTCTGCATATAGCGTGTTCCAGTTCTTGCCAATATCCAGTAACTTTGCACAGCCATTGAAGAGGAGTGCACCAACATTCGACAGGCCAAAATCAACGACCTGATCAACTGCATGAGGCAAATGGTGGTCACACCAGATACTGTCTCGTTTTTGGACCCCACCGGACCCCTCAATACAGTAAAACTGCACATTTTAGAGTGGCCTTCTTTTGTGGCCAGCCTAAGGCTCGCCTGTGCAATAACTATGCTGTCCAACCAGCATCCAATATAGACTCAATACATCTTCATGCCAACCCTGTGATTTCATCTCAATCAAATGATTCACAGCTCTGATATGATGCTTTAAATTGAAAGATTATTCCCGCAACACAACTTTACTCTCTGCAATAATACCAGCATTAAGTTAAACACACATCACAAACACTGTAAAAATCAGCTGTAAAATCAGTGAAATGACTGTAGATAAATGTTTGTACTTCTCTGTGTTGTTTGTGGGCTGAGGAAGTTTAGTTGTGGGTGAGGAAACAGGACTGGTTTCTTCAAATACACCATTTGAGCGAGTCGCTCGCACCTCAGCGATCCTAAAAGAGAAGGAAAACCTTCAGAAACTGAGCTCTTCAGTCGAGCTGGTTTATTGCTGCATCATACATTTCTTTCAGTGAAAATTGGATCCATTTAACATTAAGCAGGCCAACATTACATGAGAAACACAAAGTAAAGAAACAAGCAAAACATGATTCCTTATTTTCTTATAAAAGATTTTATTCACTTTTGTACTTAAGTTTTAAACTCAGTAAAAATCTTTATGATAAATACGGGCACTGAACATCATCATTGTTTGAGATTTTATCATTCATACTCTATGTCCTGTTACTGTCATGTCTTTCTTACCATGGTTTCACTTCTTCCTTTTCCTCTTCATTTGCTTCTTGACCTCTCTGTATCCAGCTGTTGTCTCCTTTCAGAGCCGTGCGGACTTTAGTGGTCTTTAGAACAGACTTTCTGTCCCCTTCTATAAACGAGACAAAAACTTATCACATTTACAACCGCCTTAAATTAAAGGGGAATGTCAGAAATAAAGTCTAACAATAAAAGTTTTATGTGTGGTGTTTCAAGCTATGCGTGACATGTAGCGTAACAGGATTTATCACCATAAATGACTGATTTACTACAGTAAAATCATGAAAGAAAACATCATGACTCACCGCCAGACATTGTGTGTAGTGCTCTCTTCAAAAATCACCTGAATAAAAGAAATGAGAGAGTTTTAATAAAGACACCGAATCTTATAAATGTCTTTTATTGTCATGAGAAGAAACCTAAATAGTTTTGTCTGTAGTGGTAATGTAAAGAATGATTCATGTGCTGTTTAAAGACATTACAGTAAATCTTAAACAGTCTCTACTCAGATTTGAGAAACTGCTTTTACATTTGTTGTATACACAAAAATGACTACGTCCATTTATTACACCCAAATTTATCCGTTTGTGTGTATATACTGTATAGTTGCATTATTCAGTGCTTAACAATTCACTGTCACCTGTTCCGTATACGGGACACCTAAGTTTACTTCAACATTTTGGATGTAAATTATAATCTGACAAACTATATATCATTGGAAAGGTCTAAGCCTCTAGAATACATATTTCAACAGTCTTTTATAAAATAATTTATTAAGGGAAAGTAATTGATTCATTTATGAAAAGAGTTATCCTCAAAACATTGATAATCCTGCTAAATGTCACTGTCCCGCCAGCGTGACGCCTACATTTACTTCAATGTTTTGCATTTGAATTCGTATCAAATCTTGACAAACTCTATATCGTTGGAAAGCTCTAAGAGTGTAGTTTTCATTTGTCATCATCACTTTGGAATAGAATTGACATAGTGTGAGTCCTTTTCAGGTCACGGGCCCACAGGCAGCCCCACATTATTTATACATATTTATAACACTAATACCCTATTATAAACCTAAAAACTTTGACAAACTAGATATCTTTGGAAAGCTCTAAGAGTTTAGTTTTCATATATCATCAGGGTTTTGGGAGAATTATGACGTAGTGTGAGTCATTTTGTAAATGGTCATAATATGTTTATACTTATTTATGACACTAAAACCCTATTCTAAACCTAAAGAATCTTGACAAATTATATATCACTAGAAAGCTCTAAGAGTGAAGTTTTCATCTTTCAAGGTCATCTGATGTGATGAAATGATGTATTGGCAGTTTTTTGTTTCACTTTTGGTTTCCTAGGTAATCTATGTGTTGTTTTTTTGCTTGTTATAAAAAATAAACTACGTTTAAAGTACTTTGTTGTTATTTATTATTAGCGGAGTTTACCGGAAGTTACTGCGGACTGCGACAGCCGCTTGTTTATGTTGTTACTGCTGAAACCGTCTATATATTCATAACACTATATCCCATTAGATATCTTCAAAAAAATGTTGACAAACTACATATCATTGGAAAGCGAATGTTGTTTTCATATTTTGCAGTAATAATAATGCAATGACAGTCATTTATTAACTTATGACAAGAATATGCAGCAAACTGTTGACACTTAGTGGCATGGTTGGTAAAACCATTAAAAAGTCATAAACCACATTTTATGTGATTTTTAAATTGAAATATGGATCACAACTTGAAACTTGAAGCCATCATGTTTACATTGTTTCTTTTGTGAAACATTTACATTTTTATTTTATTTTATTTATACAATAATATGTTATTGCATTATTTTTATTTCTTAAAATACATTTAAACTTCTATAACATTTTTTCTGCTTAATATTTTCACCTAAAATGTCTTCTTTAAAACAAGACCAAGATTAGGCTTCTAAAAATGTCAGATGTATATTACTTTGAATGTGCATATCAACTTTTTCACCCCCACACTTAAAAAAACGGGGGTGACAGTTCAGAGGTTAAATGAATAAATTAAACATAAACACTTTACAATAAGATTACATTATAGTTAACCACACTAGTAAACATGCACAAAATTCATCCTAGTTAATATAGAATACAATTTTAAAAATCTAAAGTTGTATTGATTAAAATTACATTATGCACAATGATGATCTAACACGAAAATTTGTATTTTTAAAAACTAACATTAGCAATGAGAAATAAACGCTGCAGCTAATGCATTCAACAATGTTTAAAAAATTTTTACAAAAGCTTGAAGTTACATAAAATCGTGAACCACTGCTTTATTCTTTAACATGGCATGTTAGTGAGAACAGAAATAGATACTGGGGTAAATTGTCACAGAGTTTGGGATTAAAAACACAATTAAACCAGCATACATTCAACCATAATATAAAGATTAATTCAGCTGCCAAAACAATGCCTTGATTTTTGTCGTTTTTACCTTTACAGTTGTGTTGAATTTATAAATTAAATTTTTTTAAATTTAATAGAAAGGTCAATTGTGACTAAACTTATCACATATTTAGCAATGGCGGTTCTAGACCATTTAAACTGGGGGGGCCACTCTGGGGCCAATTGTACTGTTAGAGGGGCCAGTTACATTTAGACCTTATTCTTGTCATATAATTTTCCAAATCCCATGTTTATGCCACTGTCTAATAACGGATGTAAAAAAAACAACGATCACAAAAAAGTTTGTAAAAATAATTTCACACCCCACATTTAGGGGGCCCACAAGGGGGGCACTGACCCCCGCTGGCCCCTCCCTAGAACCGCCACTGATATTTAGTGTACTCTTTTAACTACAGTACAAAAAGTTTCTCACTGTGATCCCACAAAATAATCATGTTTGGTACGTCAATAAAATAATAATTTATTGTATAATCTGAATCATTTTACATGACAAATCATCTTGTTATGAAAGTCAGAATTGATTCTTTACTTTCAAGAATGTGAACCTTTTTAGGTGTGTTTAAACGTAATCTTAAATATGGACCCATTGTGAGAAATAGTATTTCATATTTTTAAGCTTGTTTCCTTATTTATCCATAAAACGTTTAATTGAAATTAAATGTTTTGATGTGTATGGCACATGTATTCTCCTTCAGATGCTGAGATCTTTATGATCTGTCAGAAGAAAAAAGGTCCTAATATGCACCATTTTAGGTACTCTTCAGGTGTGAATGTGTATTTATATATGATAGCTTTTGTATTACGGAAGGTGTATCACGCCATTATTATTGCCTCAGTCTGCACCAGCTGCCATTCCCAAATCTTCCTTGAGCACATACAGTATAATTCTGCTTGGGCGTGATGCTCGTTCCAGAAGTGTTGAGATTTTATATGATGGACTTGTTTAATAATCTTTTCATTATTGCTCTGCCTGCTTGACTGCCCGCTTTATTTCCTTCAACACAGAAAACAGGGCAGTAACGGCATGTTGATGACACACAGCCCATAGATATTTTCTTAATAATTTGAGGTATTTTGAGTACAACAGCTTTTCTTCTGAAGGGCTGTAACTGTGAACCATTCGGCGAGATTCCCGAGTATCATTTCATAACCATGTAGTAAAGCCTGTCCATCAACTCCAGAAAGAAAACACATGAAGAGAACACAACATTTGCTGGTATCACATCCAACAAATGAGTCGAGACAAATCAATCCGATCAGCTTTGTTCTCTTCTGAATTAACAGAAATACACTTTAATTATGATATTTACTCTTAGACATTAATACAATCCACTAAATACACTGCCCCTAAAATCAAATCATCACACTTTCATTAATATCTTTAATACTCAGTTTGCTTCCTCACTTTAAAAATGTCTGGGTTATTTTGAACCCATAATGGATAAATATTGGACAGAACCCATGCTGGGTTATAACCCATGATATAACAACCCATCATTGGGTCATTTTTAATCCAGCATGTGTTCTCTGTCTAATATTTACCAATCATGGATTAAAATGAATCCATGATTCAGCCATTTTAGAGTGAACAATACTCTCATTATCTTTAACGTACACTATGACTCAACGCTTCTTATTACACTTATTTCTGGACTAAAATAAAGTTCAAACAGAGCCTAGTCAATGTCAAGTCAAGCATTTCTTCTTCAAAAGCGAACCCTACACAAGCACTACAGTGACTCAATGTGACCCCGTCATGAGTAAACACAGTTTGAGCAAGCGAAAGCTGAAGGCCAAATAATGATACTTTCACTAGCAGAGCTAATGTACAGTTCAGATAAAGATCAATACCGAATAAACAAATCAATCTTAACCCTCACATGATGACAGAGCAGTATTAGTTTTGGACATTTGAGGACGTACCTGCTGAAGATGAGTGTTGAGCTGTGCTACGATCACAGACTTGCTGAGCAATGCTGGAATATTCCTCCGTGAGCTCCGAGTTGAGTAAACACACAAAGTGTTTAATGATAGTTGCGTTCTCCACAGCAGATACGGGTGTGGACACAGACCTGCCCATCCAGTCCGGGAGGACTTAACCAACCTACCAAACCTAGGTGTGTACCTGTGCATGTGTCTATGTTATGGGTGGAATCAGAAAGCGTGTTCCTCTCATGCCTTTATTTGTTTGACTTCTAATGCAGGTAGAGGACAATTGCTGGATGTGATGTCACACACAATCTAAACCGGCTGAATTGAGATCCGGTTAACCTGTCTAACGAAACAAAAAGTGCCATCTTCGGGTCTGGTGAAAGCTTTCAGGTCAGGTCTCTAGTATAACAGGGCTTGTGTGCTTCAGCAATATCATCATCACTGGACCTCCTGCAGGTTTAATTTAGACTGAATGAAAAGGAAAATCTTTCTTTAAAGTCTTGGTTTAACTAGACATGGCAAACTTGTGATCAGTGTGAATGTATTTTTTTTGATGAATCTATAAAGACTTGTCACCTCTTTATCCCCCACTTAATGTCATCATAAAATAAATATTCAGGAACATGTTTTGATATCAATGAATAGTTCCAAACAAAACATGTCACTTAACATCAAAATCTTTAAAAGTATGAGAGACAATTGAGGCTGAAACAAAACAACTCTCATGCTAAAGACATATTATTAAAGCAAAAGCTACAATACAAACAGCTTACATAAACCTGTGAATGTTTAGTCAAGGTGAAAAGATGAGTCAGTCATATAGAAGTCATGAAGTGAGCTGTATGTGTAAGATATGCACTAATCTCAATAAAGTTTAAATTTGCTGTCATCATCAGACACATT
The DNA here is from genome assembly GCF_027580225.2 of Misgurnus anguillicaudatus. NCBI lineage: Eukaryota > Metazoa > Chordata > Actinopteri > Cypriniformes > Cobitidae > Misgurnus > Misgurnus anguillicaudatus. The sequence goes on along the minus strand of NC_073352.2, from coordinate 6,040,854 downwards.
CACACCCCTGCCCTGAGAGCGAGCATGCGGCAGCTTTAAAGATCTGATGGGGTTTCGCTGTAGGTCACACCTCTACTGTGATGGGACAGGAACAGGTTTGACAACAGCGAGTCATAATGATAATGATTCATATCTGTGATTGGAGAATTTCAGGTATCTGAACAACACCTCCACCTCCCATCCAACGCCTCCTGGAGGAATTACAAATATCTATCATCGGAGATACTGTCGTACTTATGCAATACAACTAGCTTAGGATAATGGTTATATACACTGAAGCCTTTGGATGTTGTGTGAGATTTACGATTTCGTTTGTGGTAAGGGTGATTTTAAATCATTTTGACAACAAAAACAAAAAAGTAAATTTAACATCAAACCATTTATTATCCTATTTACTTTACGTTCCTGATCTTATTCTGTATAATTCATCAATACACCGTATTCAGAAGTCTGTTATCATAGAGATTGGCATTATAACACGTTATAATGTGTTAGCATTTAGCCTAGCCCCATTCATTCCTGACCGTGGGTTCAGGAATGAATGGGGCTTGAACATTTTGAGTTTACTCGCTTCATTCACACGTGAAATTCTAGTTATCAAGACATTCACGCAGATATTCACGTCATGGGAGGGGCTTCTGTGGCTCGCTTTCTGTAATCACGTCACTACTACGTTTACTCGTGGGATTTAACTTCGTATCATGCGAATTTTTCGCTCGAGTTTAATATTTTCAACTTGGGTGAAGACACACCTGGGGCAAAGACGCGTTTGAGGTGAAGACGCGTTTGAGGCGAATAGCGCTTTGTCACGGCAAACACGGCGCCCATATCGCGTCATTCGCATCGCCCTATGCGAGGACGTGTCTGATTGCGTCTTTGCATTGACTTTGTATGTAATCTACTCTGGTGTGAACTAACAGTTAGGATCCAACCAGCCACCAAAGGGGGATGAAAGTCACCAAACACTTCCATGTTTTCCCTGCATAAAGACTTACTCGCTTCATTCACGCGTGAAATTCTAGTTATCGAGACATTGATGCAGATATTAGCGTCATCGGAGGGGCTTCTGCGACTCCGCTCGCTTTCTGTAATCACGTCACTATTAGAGCAAGCTCCTGATTGGTTAAGTTTTTTCGGCAAAGTAAAATTTTTTCAACTCACGCTTTTCCGCTGCAACGCTCAATTCACGCCATTGAGGTGGAATCGCGTCTACTGCGGGGCAAATGAGTCATTTACCACGGCGCGGCAGACCTCCAGATGCACGTCAACGCGTCCTTACATTGACTTAACATTGAAATCACTTGCGCTTGACACCTCTACCGCAGCTGGTCTGAACGCAACATTTTGCTATGTACACACCAAACGCGGGGATTCGCGTTACTCGCGGGATTTAACTTCGTGTCATTTTTCGCTCGAGTTCAATATTTTCAACTTGGACGAAGACGCGTTTGAGGCGAATAGCGCCTTTTCACGGCAAACGCGCCACCCATATCGCGTCATTCGCATCGCCCTACGCGAGGAAGTGTCTGATCGCGTCTTTGCATTGACTTTGTATGTAATCTACTCGCGCAAGTCGTTGAACTCGAGTCTGGTGTGAACTAACAGTTAGGATCCAAACAGCCACCAAAGAGGGATGAAAGTCACCAAACACTTCCATGCTTTCCCTGCATAAAGACCGCTCCATGAGAAGTCACATGTATGGTGACACAAAATAAAACGTGGCGATTTTCTAAGGGGATAAAAATGAGAACTCCACTGCATGGCGGAAGAGCACCCAGTTTGCAGCTCCCGACCCCGGGCGCAGCAATATTGATAGAAGTTTGAGCGAGAGGGGGAGGAGTCAAGAGTGATGATGTTACTGCGTGCCGAGCTTGAAGAGCTGCAAACTAAGTGCTCTTCCACCATATAATATAGTTCTCATTTTTATTAGCTTAAAAAAAATCGCCACGTTTTATTTTAGTTTTTAAATAGGGAAAACATGGAAGCGCCTGGCGGCTTCTAAATTCATCCCTGTTTGGATCTTAAGGAATGAATGGGGCTAGGCCAAATGCCAACACATTCACGATGCGCTGTATAAAGATTAAGTGCACGCATTGAAAAAATATAGGTATGTATTGATTCTTCTAAGTTTAAGTAAGAACATAGTAAAATATTGAAAAATTACGGTGTTTTCCTTTAAGACATTTGATAGGTCAGGTGTGCGTTTATTGAAAAATAATGCATACCTGTGGAACATTTTTTCAACCAATCAGAATAAAGCATTCAACAGCCCCATGGTATAAATAAATATAATGTTGCACAATACCTGAATGCTGGTGAGCTTTGATCAAATAAAAGTTACTGCAAATCAAATCAACATTCTGGTTATGCAACATCCAGTCAAATCCTGACACCTAAATCCTCTTCTGTTTTTCTCTCATTGAATATTCTGGATTTGCATTGTCATTTCATATTGCTTTCAATTCAAATAAAGAAAGCGACACATAAAAATCGATTTAAAGTGTTGTCATAGCATAAATTCTTTAATGTCGCTCATAGATTCTGTTGAAATACTACACACATGAAGAAGCATTGTTAATATAACTTTGACAGTAAACACTGGTAATATAGCTGATTCAGTATTTATATTTACTACGGTATTACGCTCCCTTACGTAAGTGTGGATAACTCTCTACTGTGCGTGCTATAGCTTGTTTTAAAGGGACCACAGGCTTGTAACCCATGTCCCGTTTGGCACGAGCACAGCTGTAGTAATGATGCGTGCCGGCCAGAGCGACTCTCATGGGTGTGAAGGTGGGTTTAAAGTGGACCAGGGGTTTCAGTATAAAGGCTATCAGCCAAAGCAGCAGTGCTATTCCATAGACCAGCATGTAGGGGAGGTGATACCTTGGGGCGCTGTAACCCAGACCCACCAAAATCTGAGACATGAAGTCCCAGAAAGGCACCGGCTCGTCGTTTGTTATGTGGTAAGCCTGTTTTTTAAAGGGACAAAGAATGACATTTGTAAACGACACATTCAATTGATAGCTGTTCAATTACTCGTCTTTGGCCATCTGAGACAAAGGCTACGGGTTTTAGCCCCGGTTTTCACAGACGAGGCTTAAAGGATTTAAAAAAGAAATCTCGATAATTTACTCACCCTCATATCATCCAAAATGTTGATGTCCTTCCCTGTTACGTCGAGAAGAAATTAATTTTTTGAGGAAACCAATCCAGGACCCTTCCAATTTTAATAGACTATCTTGGACCTCAACAGTTTACACTTTCAACGCAGCCTCAAAGGGCTCACAACCGAGGCATAAGAGTCCTATCTAGCAAAAATATACACTTTTAAACCACAACGTCTTGCACTAGCTGTGTGATTTACCAGCTCGACCTTACACAATGCATAAGTGCGTGGACAGGTCACACATTACGTATGCAAAACTACCACCCCAGTGTTTACAAGTGTGAGGAAAGAAAGGCGTTCAGACATTGTCGAATGTGGAATGATACTAATTAATGTCTTAATGTGTTTATTTTTTTAAATGGTCCACAAGTGTGCGTTTTACATATGTGACGCCTGACTTTTCCACGTCATTACGCAATTACGTGAGGTCGCGCTGGCTCGTCACACAGCTAGTGCAAGATGAAGTTGCGGTTAAAAAGTGCTTATTTGTATTGTTCTTATCAAAAATGATGATTGTTTTGCTAGATAGGACCCTTATGTATTGGTTGAGATCCTTTGAAACTGCGTTACAACTGCATTTTTAAGCTGCGTTGAAGCTGTGGACTGTTGGGGTCCAATAGAGTCTATTGAACTGACAAAAATCCTGGAATGTTTTTCTCAAAAGAAAACGTAATTTCTTCTCGACTGGGCAGATAGGGACATAGACAACTTGGATGATATGGAGATGAGTAAATATCAGGATTTTATTTTATGAAAGTGGAGTAATCCTTTAAGGTTAGTCCCAGATTAAGACACATGTTTGAGTTGAAAATAACTTGAACTGACAGGTTTTAAAATATGCCATTGCCATTGATTTGTCTCAAGATACACCTGAGTAACATCTTTCTCTAAGGCATGTGTAAAATATGCTTAAACACCTTACAGTTTTTCTGAATTGCTAAAAAAAAACATTTTTTTGAAACCATCACTCATTTTCTCAAAACCTGAAACACAAATCTCATTTTTCAAACAAAATTCACAGAACCACTGACTCTTTTAGCAGATTTCCTACAAAACCACTTCACCTGTACTCAAAATCAAACTAAGCTTTTAAATAATACACACATAAGTCTATAGACGGTTCCATCGGACGCACGTGATACACGTCTGGATCCGAACTTTACTTCCGGTTTCGTTTTTTTAATGGTCTGACTAGTTGTAAACTGATCTCTTGAACAAATGCCTCGTCGAAAATAACAAATGTTTTGGTTTTCTAGGTAATCTATGTGTTGTTTTTTTGCTTGTTATATAAGTAAACTATGTTAAAAGGACTTTGTTGTTATTTATTATTAGCGGAGTTTACGGGACGTTAAGTGCGGACCGCGACAGCCGCTTGTTTATGTTGTTACTGCTGAAACCGTCTATAATATAAAACACTAGAGAGCATCCATTAGAAACTACCTTAAAAATGGAAAACACATTCAGACATCTGCTTACAGAAAAAAACATGTTCATATTATATAACAACACACTTTACAAATACTGTAAAAAAATCTGTATTACTGTAATCACAAGTTTAGTTCAGTAGATATAGTGAATACTTTACTGTAAGTACTGCAAGTAATAGTAAGTGTTCAATATGACTGGAAGCAGCACTTGTATTGCGTAAGTCAGCAATCTAACTGCAAATTTTGCCAATTGCATCATCTCTGGTGTCCTGTTCTTCCTCATACACAATCCACACAATTGGTAAAAAATACCATCAAAAAAGTGTGTACAATTGTTGTTGAGTTGTTGTGTTTACTAGATCAGTGGTTCCCAAACTTTTTCAGCATGCGGCCCCCCTTGTGTACAGTGCATTTTTTGCGGCCCCCCGAAAGAAAATGTATGACAAAAACAGTTTTAAAATGTAATATTTTAATTAAACAAAACATATAAAACCTAGTAGTGCTGTTGGTTAGTTTGCTTATTATTTTTTAGATTTAATTACACAGAATTCATGATAAATGAATGTATTTTATAAAATATCATACAACTGGGGCCCCCCTGGCACCATCTCGCGGCCTCCCTGGGGGCCCCGGCCCCCAGTTTGAAAACCACTGTACTAGATGACAACTGTGTTGTAATTGTGTTCAACTTTTGCCTGCCTGTGTTTAGCATTTAAGTTCATTGCAGTGTAAAATGTGTTTCAGTGAGAAGTTTGTGTTTAGGAGTTTTGCAAACAGAGTTCATGATTTGGGTTTAGGCCACTATGAATTTGGTTCGAAGATTGGGATTTTATGAAAGCCGAGAGAGGCCATGCACCTCTATTATTATTTTTGCTTGCTTGTTTTCTCTGGATCACGACTAAATTTCTCGTTATCTCGAGATAACAAAAGTTGTATTCTTGATATGTGATTAAAGCTTACGTGTACTCGATAGAAGGTGTTGTTTTGTTTGTAAACAGCAAAAGCATAATTTGCTAAATAAGCATGGATGAACAAATGAGATTTAACTTAGATCAGAGATTCGCGCAAGCTGAAATAGATTTGTCAATATTTTCAATTTTACAGTAGTGACCGTCTTTAAGTTACTCAATAATATACACGTTTCTACTTTTAACAGCATTATATGGAATGACTGAAAGTCAACAAACAGTCACAAAACCAACGTGTTTATGTGGTTGTCAGCTATAATGCACAGTTTTTAGATTTTTGTTATTTATTTAAATGAACTGTTAAATACTATTGAAGATAGAAACGTGTACAGTATTACTTTAGAGATGTTCCCTAAATTCACCTAATTTATTTATAAAGTCTATCGGCTACAGTACACATTAGCTACACATGTGGTAACGGCGAAGACCCCAACTCATATTAGCAGTCCACTTCAAAATACACTAAATATTATGGACAGGACTAATTACATTATGACATTTGGATTATCATGTCAGGATAACGAGAAAACAACTTTTGTTATTTTAAGATAACGAGAAATTAAGTCGTGATCATGAGAAAACAAGCAAGCAAAAATAATAATAGTGCATGTCCTCTCTCGGCTTCCGTAGGATTTAGTATTTTAGCAATTCAGAAAAACTGTAATTTAACTAAAGCTTAGTCCTGGCTTTAGCTAAGCCTTGTCTGTGAAAAGTCTCCTGTTTCTTGCACAGATGAATCACTTTAGTTCATAAGACGTGAATATATCATAAGGAGCCGCAAAGATCTCGAGCTATTTGAACCAGAGGATTTTATGAATCATATTGCTTACGGATTGAGCTAAATATCATCTCAACTCTTCAACTGAAGGAATAAAGACACCTTTATGGCCTAAAAGTGAGTAAATGATAATTTTTGGGTAAATTATCCCTTTAAGAAAAATTTCATTAACTATTGCTGCATTGCATAAATAACTGATAACCTGACTGACAGGCATTTTTCACTGTTTTTGCTAAGGTGTTTCCCTAGAAATGACTGTCAAACAGGCTGTTTACACACACACACACACAGCAATTATTGGGTCTGGATCTTCAGTCGCTCACATTCCTCACCTGAGCACAGAGAGGTGAATCAACCTTCAGGTGTTCAGCTGCTAAAATATGCCCATGAACTACATTCTCCACATAGGTGAAATCCACAAGATTACATCCATCTCTGTATATGAAGAATAAAACAAGCACATGATAACATTCAGATATGAGAATGCCATTCAAACACATACTGTAGTGTACACACACAAGATATTTGCCCTGTTTAAAAACGCGTGTGCCTCACAATGTCATGTCTGTAGATTCTGTATTTCAAAATTATTAATAATACTTGAGTTTAGCCATTTCCATTTAAAACACACAAAGTATGCACAACGTGGGTTTAGTGTGAGATAAACTAAAACACAGATCACAAACCAGGTACCATATGAATGTATGAATGGGAGCAATCATATTTTAAAGCAACATCAAATAGGTTTTTTTATTTTAAAATAACGTTTCCAAAAAAGTTTCAGTCATTCATCCACTCGAAACAGGGTGAATGGCACTTTCACATTCGCTTTGCAGCCCTCTATCGGCCAAAACCGCACTAAAGAAGTTTCCAACCGTCGGGTCGCGGTGCTGTAGTTCGAGTAAAAACTACAAAAACTTGCTTTACGGCAGACCTACAATCCAATCAGAGCCAGCTTTGCTGCAGTTTTTGCGACAGTGGTAATGAACAATTACGCTTCTAACCTGGGGGGGGAGCAAAGAGCAAAAACTCTTTAGTGTTGCTTTAACATCTAGTAGTGTAGATATGAAAGTGACAGTTTCCTAGATGTGTGTAAGATGATATTGAAGCAAAGAAAGGGCCGATGTTGTGTCTATACAGAAACCGCAGACTGAATACAATACTGCTTTATAAGGTCAGATGAATTCTTGCTTTTGTTAACATAATACAAATCCACCCATCCACTTTAGTTTTTTAACCCTCATAAGCCCATATTTTCCTGTATACGTTAATGGTTCCTTGGGTAAAAATGACCCCAGAGATTAAAAGAGTGATTACAAAAAATATGTATACATTTTAATGATACAAAATGTATAACTTTTTCATTTACTTCCCATATATACATTAATGCTGTGTTTTGGGAGATATGAAGTGCTTTTACACCCGTTTACCACTCAATTCCTCAACTACACCATTAGCTTGCCTGAAATATATCAATTTTTTATGAAAAATTCACATAAATGATGATCTAAATTTGATTTAAATTGTTTTTAGATATTGATTTAGATGTTATGTGTTGAACTCAGCCATTTGGTGTTTAGAAAAAACAGTTTTATGGTTACAGTTTAGGAGATAAATCACTTTGACCAGTAGAGGCCCATAGAGACCCATTCATTTTACTGAATGTGGCCAACTGCTTAACATCAATACTTAAGTGAAACATTTTGTGAATTTATGTTTATATAAACATTAGAAAGGACATTAAAAATAAATATTATTTCAAATAGTAGAATTTTTTTGTAGTTTTTTATGCATTTTGAAATGTCTGTTTTTACAAAATGCCACAGAAATTTGACTGAATTCAAGTCTGTGTGCACAGGTGTGTGTGTGTGTGTGTGTCCGTGTGTGTGACTTTGTCTTTCTGGGTGTGTGTGTGTGTAACATTTGTGGCCTACCTTTCTGTGTTGAAATTTTCAGATTTATTCTGGATGCATTGATTTTTATTTTTTTTGAAAAAGAAAAAATGATTTTTCAATTTAAAAAAAATTTCAATTGGGGTCATTTTTACCCCCAAAGGGACTAATTAAGTGAAATTTTTTACGCCTCTTTAAAACGACCGAATCAAGCCCAGTTTTTTTATATGAATCTTGACAGATAATCTGGAAAAGTCACAAAATTTTATTCTACTACTGAGATAAAGGGAACCATGTTTTTAAACAAAAGAAAAGTGGCTTGGGGGTAAAATTGACCCCAAGGGTCTTGTTAGGGTTAAATATCACAACAAACTTATTGGATACCTAACAGATGATCATTTTCCAAAATAATCTACACATTGTATTGGGGTAATAATACTTCAGCAAAACCTTACCATCACAGTCAACACCAAATGATAGAAGATAAAGAAAGAGGCTGCGTCTGAAATCGCATACTGTGACAGTTAGATCATCGAGCTTAAAACAGTACTGTATAGTATAAATATTGTATGGATAGTATGAATGAATTTGAATGAATGAATGAATGAATAACTCCTCTCCCAGGGGCTTATGGGATAGCAAAGGGTCTATCGAATGAACACTTTGGGATATCGCCTGAGGTAGTATGTCATCCGGGTACATTTTGTCTACTGTTTTGCGAATACTATGGCTGTTCCCAATGTCAAGGATACATCCTTGGCAGGACTGTCCTTTCCAATTCACTACCTTCAGAGGCTAGGCGAGGCTCCTCTTTAGAATTGGGAATGGAACAGGCTAGCAAGTGCACGTCATTATGTCAGTATAAGGTGTGCTTTCGGCGCTGTGCATAGGATTGTGGGTGATTAGAGAGCACAAAGAGCGCGAAGGATACACATATGCATCCTTTCCTGTATATTTTTCGAACAAAGGACTCAGTCCTTGGTTGCAATTCCTTCCTTGACATTGAGAAACAGCCTATGAATTCGGGTATACTACTTGCCTTGCCTACTGCTTTTATATTATGAATTAAGGCGATTTCGGACACAGACAGAATAAATCTTGATTTGTGCTCATTTCAGAGCCCTTGCATATACAAGTTTGTAAGTTATTATGCAAACTCACAGTGATTAACAAGGTCAATTTAAACTAATCTTCCTGATGAAAGTCTGCCACCTGCTGGCTTTAAAACATCTCTACAATCAACAGGACACAACAGGAGGACACTTTTAAACGAAACCTTAATAAATCCTCACCCGATGATGAACTTCATCTTTCCTCTGCGGGCGGTGTCCACCAGAATGGGCACTAACTGTGGGTCACGAGGACCAAAGATACCATGAGGACGGATAGCAACCGTGAGGAAACCCTTCTCTTTATTACACGCCTCTAATACCAGCTGATCAAAGAGAGAGAGAAAATTATTTAACACGATGAGTTGAGAAGTGATTCTTACAGAGACTCTCACCTAATAAAAAAACTCAAGCATTGTTATGATGATAATGAAGATAAATAATGCATTGATATGTGTCTACCTTCTCCTGTTGGATTTTTGTCTCTGTATAATAATCAATTGGCTTTTTTGCATAAGGTAAATCCTCTTTTCCATTCTTGATGTCAGTTCCTTCAAACACCACACTAGCACTGCTGGTCAAGATCAATTTCTGTCAACAACAAAACAACAATTATAAAGTCATACTGAGTATTGTTATAATGTTTTTTATTATTATGTAAGGAATAATTGAAGACGGGCCGTTGAAATATTCAAAAAATAATGCACAGCCAAGGTGGTAATGCAGCACGACGTGAATTACATCACAGGTGTGCATTATTTTTTAATAATTCAAAGGACCGGAGTCAAATATTTATTTTATACCACGGTTACCACAGACATTGCTCTGGTGGTTATTGTAAGACATTTGACAGGTCAGGTGCGTTTATTAAAAAATAATGCATACCTGTGTAACATTTCTTAAAGGTGGGGTGCACGGTTTTTGAATAAAATGCTTTGGAAAAGGGAGTCGGCATAGAAAATCACAACTTAATTTTCTGTCAGTTTTAGTACACGATGTAACTATCGAAGAGTCAAGTTTTAAATTGAAAAAAATATCGAAACTCTTTGGTTATTTTTGAGCGTGATGCTAACGGTCTAATCAGATTTAATGGATTGTGCTAAGCTATGCTAAAAGTGGTAGCGTCAGACCCGGAGATCGGCTGAATGGATTCCAAAACGGTAAAAATCAAATGTTTAACTCTAGGGGAGCTGGAAAATGACCATATTTAAAAAAAAAAGTGGAGTGTCCCTTTAACCAATCAGAATAAAGCATTCAACAGCCCTGTGGTATAATGTAAAATAATATTTTATTAAATTGCATCACTAGCAACATTTCATAGCAAAATTTGTTAAAAGAATTCCTATAAGAGTCTTCTACAGTGTAAGTTTTCATATTTTAAATAAAAAAATTCCTTTAAATACTATAAATAGTAATTTTTATAACTAGTGCTGTTGTGTCTATAAGTCTTTATAAACAAAATCCCTACGGAGTAAATGAATGGATAATAAACATCTTGGACAACTTTAAGTGTATGTTTTATGTAGTCATACCTGTACACCTGCTTCATAACAGGCCTGTATAACCGTACGCGTGCCATCAATATTAACCCTTTGAAACAGAGCGCGGTTATCACTGCCCGGTGCAGGTGATGCACAGTGAAATACTATGGACACATCTTTAAATGCTGCCAACAAAGCCTAAATAAAAGAAGAGATGAAGATCATATCTCAGCAGTGACTGACCTCTCATCATGAATCTGAATCACATCTAAAGGATTCTCACGTGTTTGTCGCACAGATCACCCTGATGAAAGGTCACTCCTGGAAGTTCATAGGTCTGTCTGATATCAAACACAGCTACGGCGTATCCACGGTCCACTAAACGCTCCACGAGGTGTTGGCCGAGGAAGCCGGATCCACCGATGACAGTACACCGCTTGTTGCTCTGCAGAACATGATGACAATCTCTAAATGTCTACAGTGGGTTTCAATATCATTTTCTCTATGTGTAACGGAGTAGAGACCAAATTAAAGATGTTCCTGTAGCTCAGTTGGTAGAGAGCATTGCATTAGCAGGTCATAGGTCATTGGTTCAAACCTCAAGGAACACACATACGAATGAAAACATATTATATAGATATTTAAATGCACTTGTTAAATATTTAAATGTAAATGTATAAACCGTGGAGCTGAAATTAATATGTTTAGGACACAGTTAATAAGTCTGGTGGTCAATCAATAAGCAACAAGTAAAGTGCTGCTAATACACAGACGAGACATGTAAACATTGACCAGATTTCTATTATTTGCTTTATATTACACAAGTCTGCCCATGTGTGTTTTATATATGATAAGAGTAAGTCCTAATCAGTGAATGTTTGCTTGTTTTTATACTTACGGGTCTGATACGAGTTGCCATGTGAGAATCTTCTGGCTTCTTTCAATGACAGTTTAACCTGTTTATTAACATTTACCGTCAGTCATACAAACATTTATAACTGTGTGACACGCGGACTCACTTTTTTATAAAATGTAGTAAGTAACGTTTTCGACTACATTCAAGACATATAAATGTTTTTGTATTAGTATTAGTTGTATTAACTTGCAGAAAAACGTCACTCACCTGTTCAACTCAACTGCTGTATGATTAGATAGCAAACAAGAAAGCCATCATCGGCAGAGAGCGACGAAACCTCTGATTGGTTAAACCGGTAACCCAGAATCACGTCGACGTGTAAGTTTGACCAATGAGAGAAAGGCAACGTCAAAGAGCGCCACTAGTCTGACCAATCAATATAAAGAACTTCAAAACATTCCCCTCCCCTCCTCTGTCAACATCTGTATGATATTATAGGTTTTTTGACTTTATTATTTCAAGATTTTTATTTTCCAGCGGAAGCAAATGGAGTATCGTTGGGTTTATGTGTAAGCCAGAAGGAGAAACTCACACATTAACTTTATTATTATAATATAAAATAATCTATTCAAAAATATACAAAAACGTAAAATCTCAGACTACACGTGCTAAGAAAATACACGTTAAATAATTTCTCCCTAAAAAAATAAATAAATAAAAAACATGAAGCTTCTTCGATTCCAAAGAGGTGTGTTTTTTTCATGGTTTTTATGTAATATTAATGGAGAAATAATAATTACACCTAGAATGTCATTTAAGTAGTTTTCTTATGTGCTTAAATGTCTGTTGTCGTCATTCATCAATAAAATATCATATAATATTACATGAGACTTGTCATAACGTGTTTTTATCTGCTGTCCACTGACTTTTGCAGTAAGTATACAGTTAAGCATATCAATCTGATGAGACTGGTTTAAGAAAACTGAAATTATCTTCATTTAAATTATCTTGTATCATCAGAACTGCGCGCAACGTGATAGGGTTGTGTGTGCGCGCGCCCCACCACGACAATTACAATACAATATGAAAATCCCAAATGGATATAAAACAAATAATAAAATCGAACAAAAAGTTTAATTAAATCCTGTATGCTCTCACAACAAATGCAGTGAGAACCTTGGAGAAATTACAAATCCTACTATAACGAATCATTCTCCCATAAATATTGTACTTCCGGAAGCGTCGTGTAAGGTGATTACCATATTAAATGTTGTCTTAGCAACGTTGCTGTTTCAACAAATCGGGAACTCGAACTGGACGAACGTCACAAAGCGTGCTTAATATTCATAACGCAAGCCTTTGCCATAGTAGTGTTTATACATTTTCTTGTTGGTTTCCTCGATTACGATGGTGAGTCCAACCATGTCTCAATCTTTGTGAATTACATCTTTATTTTTTAGATGAGTCAAATTGTTTTGATCTCGTTCACGCGTTTGTATTATTGTCATTTATATGCAACATTTTTATAGGTTTGTATTACATAAATAACCGTATGCGTGTGTTATTATTTCTACTGCTGCTTCTACTCAATAAAAATACATTAGTAATACATAGAAAATTGTCAGAAACGGCAACTGCTATTTATACATTTATATAAATCCATCTTATTCTTACGTCTTATCTTTTAAGGGCACTGTGTGATGATTCATAAACATGAAAAAAACATGTGCACAATGTCTTTTCCTGTATTGATAAACAATTTTTGATTGCATTGGCCACTGCACATTTGAACCAGCCTGCTTTGTTGTAATGCATATTCTATTCTATTTTATTCTATTCTATTCCATTTTAATGTCTATTCTATTATTTTCTATGTCTATTCTGTTCTATTCTATTCTATTATTTCTATGTCTAATCTGTTCTTTACTATTCTATTTTATTCTATGTTTATTCTATAATCTAAAGGCAACTAGTCCTAAAAGACCCTCATTAGGGGCTATGGCCCCTCGTAAAAAAGCTAATCCAAAGCCTGAACTGACAGAGGAGCAAAGACAGGAGATCAGAGAGGCATTTGATCTGTTTGACACGGATGGTTCTGGTTACATTGAGGTGAAAGAATTAAAGGTAAGATGTAATGCTCACATTCAACAAAAACAGCACAAGAATGTGGTTTAATATTAAAGTGATGCACAAAAGCTGTCATGGGTTTAGATGTGTATATGTATGTGCATTTCTACTTCAGGTGGCCATGCGTGCACTTGGTTTTGAGCCTAAAAAAGAAGAAATCAAGAAAATGATTGCAGAGGTTGATAAAGATGCTACTGGAAAAATCTCTCATAGTGATTTTCTCGCAGTGATGACCCAGAAAATGGTAAAAGTTCAACTCAAAGTTTTCAAAACTTATTCCACTAAAACATCTGCTTTTCATGAATCTCATGAAATCATCTTTTCAGTCATCATTGCTTACTTTACATTATTACTTAATCAAATTAAATGCAAATAGTCTGCCATTTCCAGCCCTGTCAGCCATACTTTATATATGTTACATTGTTTTTTTTTTGTCCCCCTATTGTTGTTTGTAAATCTGAAGGCTGAGAAAGATTCAAAGGAAGAAATTCTTAAAGCATTTCGTCTGTTTGATGATGATGAGACCGGCAAAATATCCTTTAGGAATCTAAAGAGAGTCGCCAAAGAACTGGGTGAAAACCTCACAGATGAGGAACTACAGGTAAGAAAACGACCAAGCCAAAAATATGTTCTCTAATCTTTAATGTTATTAAACTGTTATGAAAGATTATCATATATGAAAGCATTATATTTGTAGGAAATGATTGATGAAGCAGACAGAGATGGTGACGGAGAAGTAAACCAGCAGGAATTTCTTCGCATTATGAAGAAAACATGTTTGTACTGAACGTCATCGTAAGCACATGAATGTGAGAAAATTAATGTAAACATTTTCTAGATCTTTATGATTTGAGTTTTCCTTCACAGTATCATTCCAAAACCTCAATGCCTGTTAACACCGGTGGTCATTTAAGATCTCTGAGTTTGCCAAATAATAAAGACGTCAGCGTTTACACTATATTCTTAAATCTTAAAGATCAGTAAACATTAGCACATAACAGAGGTAACTCTTTATGAGTTTATGCCTTAGGGTTTGTTCATATAAAAATATTTTATCACTAAATAAATGATCCTGATCCCTTTGTGATTATCTTGTGTTATAATAAGGTGTAAAGTGTTTTCTGTTAACTTGATCATCACTCTTTTCTGTTGTATGCTTTCAGGGACTTAAGTTATATGTACTGTAATCCCTTCTCTGTGCCTGATAGATAACATATTTCTGCAGTTCAGTTCAGTTTTAGACAAAAAATATAAAATTTGGGTGAATTTGCAAATAAAACAAGCAAAAGATCTGCCAGTGGAATAAGAAAAATCTTTAAATAAGTTACATGTTTCTTAAACAGTTAAAGAAAAAAATTCTTACCCCATTGGCAGATTTTTTTGCTCGTTTTATGCGCAAATTTACTTAAATGTGGTTTTTTTTCTAAAAACTACATATATTTTCTTAAGTAATTTTGCTCATCAAGAAAATACATCTTGATTTAAGTAATAAAGCCATTTTTTTTTGCAGTGTATCCCTGTATCGTTTGATTCTGTGATTATATATTTTTTATTTTGAACCATCCAGATGTTGTTTTTCAACTGAAATGTTTAAAATATGATTTAAAGTAGAATAAATGATATTAACCAGCTGTTATGTTGTTGTTTTATTTAAGTGCAAGTATGTGATCCTATCTGTGAAATACATGGGTCAATGACGTTAATTATTTTGTGTCCGTACGGTTCAAGTAAATGTAAAAGGGTAAAATTTCTAAATAAATTTGCAGATTACTTGCATACATCCTCTTTTTTAGGACCAAGTCTAAAATTTCTGTTTTCATTTCATTTTGAAAGAATATTTGGGGGATAATTGCAAAAATGTCAATGTGGTGTAACTAGTATTTCTTTAAATGAAAATATAAATATATTCATAAACAAAATTGAATAATATAGTCTAGTTTAGTGTAATGTGATTTTTTATTTGTCAAAAATTATTTGGAAAACAGAGATGTTTTTAGCATATGTCAGGACAAATGTTACAAAAAATGCATTAAAATTTACATTAAGAAATAACTAATAAAATATATATTTTTTGACGATTACGCTTACATGCCATCAAGGTGGATAAAATATTTAATATTTCTCATTCTTTTGCGCAATCGACACCATTGGCAGATTTTTTTTCTTTTTGCTTGTTTTATGCACAAAATCACTTAATTTAATATTTTTGGTCTAAAAACTAGGCTCATTTTCTTGGGTCGTTTTGCTGATCAAGAAAAAGCATCTTAATTTAAGAATTTTTAGATATTTTTACTGAAAACAAGACAAAAATACTAAGAAATTGTTTTTTGATAATCATTTTTTGCAGTGTAGGTCCATTAGAATTCTTAACTTTCATGAAAATGGTGCAAATATAATTTTTTATTGCATAAAATTAACATAAATACACTATGTGCATTGAAATAAGCCTGATGTGTGCTTTTTAAAAAAGTTTTTTTAAACGATTTTTGAATTTCTCATCGTTTTTATCACTGACCCACAAACTAAAGTCTTATAATCTAATTTCATGATCTTACTTAGTCAATATTGAAGATATCAAGATGATATTTTCACACAATGTTCTTTACATTATGTAGGATGATTTTATGTAGACTTTAGATGAGTTTCTCAGACTGGGGTCACGTTTTTTTTTTTGTAATAAAATAGTTTATTATGGAAAAATGTGAAGATAAAAACACCCAATATTTAAAATAATTAGACACATAAAAGACAACATCCCAGGAATGAAATGATAAACATGAATGCACTAATCTAAATACAGCTCAAATTTCATAGAGCTCAGGCTCATCTGATTGTATGATTTACAATCATAAATATAATCAATTCACAGTAAACGATCACAACTTCAGAACAGAACCGATACAAATGCAACAGTCTGAGGTACAACAATTTGAGGTATTTATAGATTTTGCATCTGATCCCAGATCAGCTTTGACTGAGACGTGTCTTTGTGGCAAAGTCGGCACTGAGTTTGCGCATGACGTCGGCGTGACTCTGACCGGTCAGTTCCTGTCTCACTGTCCCGTAGTTCTCCTTCACGAATGTGGCGAATGGTGTTGGTCCACGCTGGTTTGATGGGGTCAGTAAGACCAACTGACCAGTGCACAAAGCACACACGAACCTGCTGGTGTCCAGTGATTTAGAGTGACGCCCAATCCTGTACACAAGACCAGGAGACTATTTCAATATTTCATCATTTATGAGTGAAGACATACAACGTCTGGGATTTTTACTTGTTTTATCATTCACCAGATGTTTTAGAAGTGTAATATAATGCATTACAGTTAAGGTATGTTCAAGTATGAGCAGCAACAGTGAAAGTGATGCTTATCAATTCTGTCAGTAAATATTTACTATAATCATGCAGTTTTGTAGCAATGATCAAAAGGATTCAAGAGAGATTGACACTTACGTGTTCTTACAGCGATTACATTGATATTGATACTTGTAGTTGATGTCATAACTGTGACAGCGTGACACCATGGGCAGCTCGGGATGCGCCAGCATCGCTTTACGGGCATAAAGCCTCCAGAAGGGCCCGTGACCATCACGAACGTTGTTTATGAGCCACGTGGCAGCATGACACATTTCATGAACTAATGTATCACGTAACCGATCTGTAAGATGACATTATATTAGCCATACACAGTAAATCATTCTAAACACAATCCCATTTGTGATTTTGGCATTGCTTGACATTTGCATAGCCATTAAGTACCTGCGGAGTCACACACTTTGACAGACAGCTCGATGCGGGCGTAGCGGTTTCCTGTGCCTCGCTCTTGACCCGATATACAATATCCCGCTGTCTTCCTCATCTTCTTATTCCAAGTAATGGACATATCAGCGGGAAGCTGAAGGGGACCAGAAATGTACAGATTTATTGCTTTGGCTACGCTAACTAGCAACTGTGCACACTATATATTACTATATTGTGTTTAGTATGCAGTAAATATAAACTGAAACACTATTTACACAGCCTTACTGCATGCCATAAAAGTACAAATCTCAGATGTACCTTGTTGTCAAACACACTGGTGTTGTAGAGCTGATAGAGTTTACTGGTGAGCTCCTCTTTGTTTTGTTTAAAGCCACGGCAGTATGAAGATCCAGGGACAGACAGAGACTGCAGGAAACAACCTGGCGTTTTACACACCACCACTCTGATAAACAACAACAGCATATCAACATCAAAGTGACAAGAGTCTAAACACTAAAAAACATTAAATCACCTCATTATAATATATACTGCCCTTCCAAGAGTATCTTTAGCAACATTAGTGCTAACAAACACATTCAGAAAAACTTTTGGGTAAAATTAACCAGTTAGTCAGTAGCTGGGGCTTTATAAGTGTGATGTCACATTAACAAAAAAATCAAAACAGCCTGTCTAATGAGACTGCTTTGGTTTAATGGGTTAAAAAAAGAAGTGTAGATTTTTTGATTGTAGGCCAACACGCATGTATACTCAAACATGTAAAAGTGGACTGTGCATAATATGTGCCTTTAAAAATAAATTAAACTCATATACAGTACTGTATGTAGTATCTGCAGTATACAAGATGAACTTTAACAAAGAAAGGTTAAATGAAAAAAGTTTTATCAAAAATCACCAAGACAAAATGTCATCTATAGAATTTTTTCTTAATTCTACAAATATTTACTTACCGGTATATAAAATATCCCATCCATGATATATTGTAAAAAAATGTTTACTATTGTTTAAGGCCAGAGTATAGGAATACATCATTGTCAAGAATGGTAAAACTTGTTGAACCATTAAAGGAATATTCCATTTTCTTAAAAGAAAAATCCAGATAATTTACTCACCACCATGTCATCCAAAATGTTGATGTCTTTCTTTGTGCAGTCGAGAAGAAATTATGTTTTTTGAGGAAAACATTGCAGGATTTTTCTCATTTTAATGGACTTTAATAGAGCCCAACATTTAATACTTAACTCAACACTTAACAGTTTTTTTCAACAGAGTTTCAAAGGACTATAAACGATCCCAAACGAGGCATAAGGGTCTTATCTAGCGAAACGATTGTCATTTTTGACAAGAAAATAAAAAATATCCACTTTTAAACCACAACATCTCGTCTAAATCCGGTCGTGATGCGCAAGCGTGACCACACGCAATACGTCATGACGTCAAGAGGTCACGGAGGATGAACGCGAAACTTCGCCCCAGTGTTTACAAGTGTGTTGAAATAGGACCGTTCCGACGTTGTTGTATGTCAACTGATACTAATTAATGTCTTTGTGTCAGTTTATTGTTTACAATGGTCCGCAAATGTGTGTTTTATATATGTAACACGTGACCTCCCTACGTCACTACGCATTTACGTTAGGTCACGCTGGACCGGACCTAGACGAAAAGTTGTGGTTTAAAAGAGCATATTTTTTATTTTTCCGTTTAAAAAATGACAATCGTTTTGCTAGATAAGACCCTTATGCCTCGTGTGGGATCGTTTATAGTCCTTTGAAACTCCGTTGAAAAAACTGTTATGTGTTGAGTTAAGTATTAAATGTTGGGCTCTATTAAAGTCCATTAAAATGAGAAAAATCCTGCAATGTTTTCCTAAAAAAACATAATTTCTTCTCAACTGAACAAAGAAAGGCATCAACATTTTGGATGACATGGTGGATTATCTGGATTTTTCTTTAAGAAAATGGAATATTCCTTTAACTCTTTCCTCGCCATTGACGAGTTAACTCGTAAATTAAGAGAAAACATTTCCTTGCCAATGCCAAGTTTTTACGGCAATCCGTGTTTCCACTATTATCCACCAGGTGGCACACTTACCCAACTTATAAAAACCGGAAGCAACCCCTTAAGGCAAACAGTTCAAACTCTGTGTATGTTTTGATGATTGCTCTGAATCTGATCTCTATCAAAAGTCCTTCACAAAATTGCAATAACCTCAAGTTTTTTGCGCTAACAAATAACCAAAGAGTTTCAATATTTTTTTTATTTAGATTTTTTTGATGATATGCAGCGCCTGCTGCAGCCATGTTATGGAAGCAAAGTCCTTGATTATTACACCAGAGTATAGAGAGTATAGTTCCTAGCCATATCTGCCTAAAAAAAAAAAAAACTTTCCATCGGTCTTATTACGCGATGTAACTACAGAAAAGTCAAGTTTTACATAGGAAAAATATTGAAACTCTTTGGTTATTTTTTGGCGTGATGCTAATGGTCTAATCAGACCCGGAGATCGGCTGAATGGATTCCAAAACGGTAAAAATCAAATGTTTAACTCTAGGGGAGCTGGAAAATGAGCATATTTTCAAAAAAAGTGTAGTGTCCCTTTAATATGAATATTTTACATGTAGATGTGGGTGTGTATACCTGCTGTTGGCTGGAGCTCTGGGTTCAGTCTGACTCACAGGTCTGCTGATGGGCGTCTGTACTGGAGTATGGGTTACCTGTGATTTCTTACTCACTGCAGATGGTGTTGAGAGACAGGGCGCTCGTGGTTTGGGTTCTGAATGAAGAAAAGATGGTGAGGATTTAATTTTTGCAGAATCAGGACTCCTGTTTTAAACCTTAAATCATGCCTCATCTACTCTATTACCATCTACAGTCGATGGGTAAACCAATCCGATGCGAGTTGTACCTGATTTTGGACTTTGTGTTTTTCCTCCCAGATTGTGATTGAGTCTGACTCGGTCCAGTAAAGACTGAAACTCTTCCTCAGAGCTGCACGTCTCATCTCCAATCTTGTGTTTGCTCACTGTGATCTCTGGTGGAGGAACCGCAGGTCTCTCTCTGTCTCTACTGGAGTTAAGATGTTCTTCAGATGGTGGTCGGCTGTGTCTGGATCTCCAGGTACTCTTCATCACAACATTACTGTCATCATCACTGTCACTGAGGAAGACTGGAGAATCACAGCGAGGCGGAGGACGTTTCTCTGTCTTCTGAAGCCGTTTAGGTGTTTTAGCTCCTGGTTTAGGAGTTTGTTTTCCTGGACACAAACAGAACTTGTTGGATGCAATGTGTGCATCTATAAAAATGACTTCCATACGATGTGTTTTTCCTACTATGCAAGTCAAAGTTAAATGTTTGCTTACTATCCTTTATTAAAATATCTTCTTCTTCAACAGGATAAAGAAGCTCATACATGTTTAGATGAACATGAGGGAAGTAAATGATGACAGAATATTCATCCCTTTAAGTGTTAAATGTGCTAAGATTAATCAAAAACCTTGTTTGAGAGTGTAAATGTGGCCCATAATAATTCTTTACGTACCTTTACTAATGGAAGTTGTCTTCTTGTCACAAATAAAATCATCATCAGATGACATGCTGTCCACTATAAAGCGTTTCAAACTGAAGACATGAAAAACACTGATGATGAAGATGATATATTCATACATATGAACTTATATACAACAAACCGTGTGTTTGCTCACCTGTCCTCCTCACTGCCGCTCACAGACTGGGACCTCACTTTAGTCTTTGGGGTTTTCACTCGATTTAAAACTGATTGATTGAAATACATCATGTGACGCGTCTTGAAACATAGATTTGAAAATAGGAAACAGTGAGAAAGAAAAATAACTTACAGCTTTCAAACTCATCATCACTATCTGAAGACAAGACGGGAATGGATTCTCTGGGAAAATAAAGAAAAATGACTTTGAGTTACTTACACAACCTCCAGACCATAATATTTCATGAGGATAAACCAAGAGCAGGACTTGATTTAAAGATCTCACCTTATTTTACTAGCAGCCGATGCGGGCGGTTTAAATGTGGATTTTGGCGTAGCCTTTTGAGCAAGAACTGAAATACATGATGACAAAAACACCTCACATTTCTTCATACTGTGAGCATCAACAGAAGTCATGTTGAAAAAGTGTTTGTCCACTCACATTGATCGAATTCTTCATCATCTGAACTCAACAATATTCGATTTTCTTTCAGCGAGTCTTCATCACTATCAGACATCAGGAGTTTGTTTGTCCGATGATGTTTGTCTGAGTCAGTGCTGACCACCGCTGGCCTTCTGCTTTTATTCAAACCCTTTACCAACTCCATTTAAAGAAGAAGAAGAGGAGGTGAAACACGTGTTAGAAGTCATGATATAGATATCAGTATTCATAGAAATAATATTGTGTTAAGAATAATACTATTCACGATTTTACCAACTTTTCTTCAACTTTATCAAGGTTTTCATGTCTATCCCAGCCGAGCTTCTCAGAAACTCTTTGAAACAGAGACACAGTACCAGGATCCATACCAGCCTGTGTGATGAAACACATCTCATGTAAAGCGGAAATAAACAAGAACCCTTGACCATTTAACAACTAGAAGAGTTTACCGTGGAAATCTTTAAATGATTGCACATTTAAATGATGCGAGATTAAGCGGAACCTGATCTTAACAACAAATCTAAACCATTCAAACTAACAGAGGTATTTCATTGATTTAAGTGCTACTGTAGGTTAACTTGAATCATGAATATCATTTTCCGGTCTGAGACTTTAGATCATGTGACACATGCGCGTTTATCAGTCATTAATAAAACAAATATCTAACTTAAGTTAAACTGATTATATAAGTCACCTTCCCCTAACCAAGTGTTTAATATTCGTGACTAACTTAATTGAGATATGAAATACAACATAAACTCCACTCGAAATTGATCTAAACCCGACAATAAAGCTTCAGACAAACGTGGACATTTTGATTTCGTTTAAAAAAAAACGCGCACATCGGTTTTGTGCAGATTATTCGTGTGCAACATAACTTTACCTCGACAAAGTGTTGATGTGTCGATATCTCAATTTCAATTAAATCTGCTTATTTTACAACGCGCACGCAACATCTGAAAAAGCCTAAACATTCAAATTTCGTCAACCGGATGTTGTCATCGACGGAGCAAAATATTACTTCCGGTCTACGTTTTTAAACTTCCGGCCTGGTTAACGCTTTTCAACAAGCAAACTTCTTCATTCAAAACTATTGATCACGGACATAGAAAATATTTTTACATTATTTATACGTCTTCACGATTATTAACCAATTAAAAAGGCGAAATAAATACGTGACTCTAAATAAGTGTTTTTACTATTAATTAGTTTTTATTTATATAATGCAAACACAGAACGTGACTATATTTACATAAATAACATGAGAAAAAATCCAAGCTGATAACTTCTGTGTATTTGTGAATGTATGCGTGTGTGTCTGCGTGAAATGAAGAGTTATTTAGAGTAATGCATACAGGTTTAGCAATGGATAATTTAATAAGTTAGTTATAATAAAGTAAATTCTTTAGGTTTGGGAAAAAAGGAGGGGGGGGTGTTGAAGGATGAGGTTGTACTGTAATAACAGAAGAACTAATGTATAGTTTTTATTGTGTATATTTTACTATTCATTGTTACACTAAATAAATCATGTTCCACATCTAATTATGGACATCAGAAGCAATTAAAGGGGTAGTTCACCCAAAAAGGAAAAGTCTGTCATAATTTACTCACTCTCATGTTGTTACAAACCTGAATAAATTTCTTTGTTCTGATGAACACAAAGGAAAATATTTTGAGAAATGTGCCAACCAATGGTGGACCCCATTACTTCTATAGTATTCTTTTTTCTTATTATGGAAGTGAATGGGGTCCACGAAGAGTTTGGTTACAAACATTTCTCAAAATATCTTCCTTCATGTTTATCAGTACAAAGAACATGAGAGTGAGTGAGTAAATGATGACAGAATTTTCATTTTTGGGTGAACTGTCCCTTTAAAGACTAAACGGGTGATTCTCACGAAACCATTGAAACACAACGGCACTAATGATTTTAGCTTTAAAATGTGTAATATAGTAACATTAAAAAGCATCAGAATTAACACAATACTGTGTTCTACCTTGCACAATGTGTGATTTCAACATAAGAATTTATAATTGGAAATTTTATCTCATTTTCTGCTGAAATTCTCATTACCGCAATGTGTCCGGCTGCGTTTGAACATGCGTTATGTTGTAATTTAATCAAATTAACACAAATATTACGAAAAAAAAATAAATGGATGTTTTTTCTAGACTACTTTAGATGACAGAAAAATATTTACTGAATATTCATGTATAATAATAATGAAAAAAAATTAGGAAAATGATGTGTCCATGCCTGATGTTCTCATCCTCCGCAACACTTTTTGAGAACAGTTTAAGCACACATACAGAATTTTAATAAAGTTTGATTTTGAGTGACCAAGCACATGGACCAGTTACTTCAAGATGGCTACCAGGTAAGATCATTTTTTTACAGTTAATTTGAAATATTGTCTTGTTAGAATGCTTACACGACATTTTGATTATCATTACCGCAACAGATGCTTATTAAATGTTAATTTAATTAATAGAAGCATAATACTTTGATTTTTAGATGCATGTGCAGAATCTCCAAATTATGTCCTTTCAGGTTTGTCATGTCATTTTGAAAATATGTCAGTGTTGATGTTTTCTGACTGTTGCGGTAATGACATTTTTTAGGACTAATTTTTAAAATTATGTTACAAAAAGTGTTAAATGATAAGTAAAAGTTTTTAAATTAATGTTCCCATTTACTCCAGACTTTGTTTTTCAATGTCTGGTGGGAAAAAAAAGTAAATTTAAGCAATTTTTACATTCTCATGCTTGACATTTTTAAAACCAAGTTTTCGTGAGAATAACCCAAACGTTTTTGGACCAGACGCAGATCATAAACAATTTTTTGTGTTCATTCAGCTGCGTTGTTCTCTCAAACTTCCTATGGCGGCGCTGTTTACACATCAAACTAATGGACTAAGGTGTTACAATGAGTTGCAATAAAACAAATTGGTTCTTTTAAATTAACTTTTATAACCTTTTTTAACAAAGTTCACTGTTTTCTTGTAAAAAAAAAAAGATCTTATATTTTTGCATTAGGTCTGACTCTCACTTATGCTTGAAAAGATGATGAATGGACATCTGTTTTGGGAATAGAATGTATATGATATATAATAGTTTTGGTTAGTGCTGCTCCTCTGTAGTATAAAGTCATCTTCTGGAACTATGTGAAACATTTTAGATATCAAACACCAGTCAAGAAACAGCTTTATCACTTCTTTATTCAAATGAAGACAGCAGCGATTAAGTTCACAATGAATGCACATCACAAAGTCGAGTCAGCAGTGAGAACAGATATATCGTAGCATATAGATCAGGATTTACTGGA
Organism: Misgurnus anguillicaudatus; assembly: GCF_027580225.2. Lineage (NCBI taxonomy): Eukaryota > Metazoa > Chordata > Actinopteri > Cypriniformes > Cobitidae > Misgurnus > Misgurnus anguillicaudatus. The sequence goes on along the minus strand of NC_073352.2, from coordinate 6,015,802 downwards.
GTTATTTCATCATAAATGTGTCGTCTCCTAAAAGAAATAAGACAAATGAAACCCGTAGCCAAGTATATGCAACTCTCTTGAAGGTTTGCCACATCGCTTTATTTCAGTTTATGTAAAGAGCCTTGCACAAAGCATAAATAAAACTGATTATTAAGGAAGACAGTGTACAAAACCAAAACAACATACTTACCTAGACCTTTCCAAGTAAAAATCATAAGAAAAGAAAACCCAAATAAAGTCAAGTCAATGCTCTGTGTAATCTGACACTCCAGTTTGTTCTCATAGCGTGTTTTCAATAAAAGAGATAAATAACTTTCTGTCGATAGATTATGGAAAACGTTGGCATTCAGTAGTGGGAAAATGATACGGATCCATCACTCAACTAGATCATGATGAGAAAGCTAAAATAGGTCAAGGAGCACATCACCTAACTAAAAAAACAAGATCACATCTCTGTGTTAAAGCCCATTTCAATCCTCAGTTCAAATACCGTCTCTCTCGTTGATCATCCACCTTTTCAGAAAGATCACTGCAAAATGACAGAACCAGGACTCCATACAGAAGCAGAAAAAAGTGTTAAGAGTCAACCAACATGAATTTATTCAAGGTATGATGGCCAGGGGGCGGAGCATCAGTGCTGTCCACTCTGGCTCATGAAAACTAAAGTTGGCTGTGATCAAAGTGATGGTGCTCACACGTAGGCTCTTTAAGAGTCTCTGACACATACTGAAGGACATGGATAAGAGGGCGAGGCTGATCAGTAAAAGGAGGGAGGGGCATGCATCGGTGCGCTGGGCTTAGGTGCTCTCACTGGTCTCCAGAGAATGCACTTTGACTAGATGATCAGGTTTGCCTCCGGCTGCATAGTGCTCCCACATCTGCAGGTAGAGCCTCTCCAGTTCAATGGTGTACTGTTTGGTGTTGAAGAGTGGACTGCAGATCCGTTGCTTCCACACACGCGAGCGGATTTTCTTCAGGCTGTGGGAAGAAACAATACATTTCAGATCAACCTTTAATGCATTTAATTAATATTTCAGACAGGAAAATCATTTACATATCCTCAAAAAGGAGTTGATCTACTACAAGGGAGACTAAGTTGAAATGAAGAACTGGCTTACTATTCCATATCTGTGCCGAGCTTGACGGCAACATCTTCATACTCCTGACGACTCGGAGCGATGAGTTCAGGACAGCCAAGACAGGTCAGCTGAGAGGCTGCGACACGAGACGCCAGTGTCTCTCCTACACAAGACAAAGTGTTACATTTCATGAGAAAAAAAATCTGATTAGAGTTACGTTGGTCTGGGATAAATCCAGGTCACTTGCAAGTTTAAGTATGAATAATAACAACAGTGATGCTTGCTTTGACAAACATCACCAAGGACAAGCGACTCTGTGTGTGTACTGCGAGGACACGTTACCTGGCATGGTGACCATTGGGGTACCGGCCCACAGCACATCCATGCCTGTTGTGTGTCCGTTACAGAGTGGGGTGTCCAGACAAACATCCGCTAACTGTCCACGCCTCACATGCTCCTCTTTGGGTGCCACAGGAGAGAAGATGATGCGAGAGGCAGGCAGACCCAGATTCTGAGCGTACTGCTGGATGTTGGGCTCACCAACCGCTGGGAAACGCAGGAGCCACAGCACACTGTTGGGCACACGCTTCAGGATCTATATAATACAGAAACACAGCGAGTTAAGCTGATGACCAGGCCAAGAGTTTTTATTTTTATATAAAGAAAAAGCCTACTTTAAAAACATTAGGGCATTAGTCAAGTTGTAGTCGTAATAGGAATAGCTTTATTTTGTTTGATTTGAGTAAAATGTGATTAGACATTGTTGTTGATCTTACATTGGCCCACATCTGCAGAGTGGGAGGGTCAATCTTATAGAGCTGGTTAAAGTTGCAATAAACAATGGAGTCTTCAGGTAGGCCGTACTGTGAGCGGGTAGTCACCACGATTGTTCTGGGAACCTCCTCTCCGGTTGCTGCCTTGTTGTTAATCTGAACAGAAACATGAACACATAAACTACCAGTTTAGTTTAGGGAAAAGACAAACACACCCCGCGTGAGAGAGTCCATTACCACCTCCACCACATTCGTGCCATCTAAAGTGGTCTTAAGGTCCAGGTGAAGAAAAGTAATGATGACTATTGGGAATCCTGTCTCAAAGTGTGTTAATCTAGGGCAGCTTTAATTGTGCCGTACCTGCAATGCTACAGTCCCAGATACTACAACCTCCTCCGCTGTAAAAATCTGAAAAACAACAACATTTGGAAACATTGCCTACTATGATGCAGTATAATCTCTTAGCAAGATCTTTGTTCATGTGGAGATCAAATCAGCAGATGATTAAAGGAGAAAACTGATCTGAGATGATTCAAATCATTCCATCGCCAACCAGAGGGGAAATAAAGCAAGTTTAGTATATGCATGAACCCAAAGACAAGAGCCTTCTGATAGAGACCTCACACCCTCAGTTTGGACATAAATGCGTTGCGGACATGGACAATTCTGAATTGATTCACAAATTAAAAAAACGTGATGTTATTGGAAGCAAAAGGAGGGTTTGTATACATTTTTACCAACACATTTCCCTAACTTTTGAGTTACTTTCAAGGCAAAATGTATGACCCAGAAAATGCCATTTACATAATACAGAATAAAAACCTAATGAAAATGTACATTGTGCTTTGAATAAAAGCATCTGCTAAATGCCCAAACGTAAATGTAAAATGTACCACACCTACACTAAAATCAATGACAGGCCATTTGTTTTCTTACAAAGTAAAAGTTTATTTAATAATTCTAATAAGTACTTCGAGAACAGCTTCTGAACTGATTCAGAATCGAATAGGGACGATTACTGGTTTTAAGATTAACCATGATAAAATGTCCTGACGGTTAGTATTACTGTTTAAAATGTAATTATCATTACAACTGTGTTTGATTACCATGACTTTAAAAACTCGAGTTAAATCCTGTCCAGCCAGAATCAGTTTGACGCAGGCGCGCACATGCAACATAGTTTTTTGCACAAAAACGCATTTAACGGATAATGTATTATATTCATTCATAGTAAAAGACAGATTTATTTATTTTTTTACTACAGAAATAATTTCAGCGACATGAAATATTAAATTGCGATTTTTAAAAATATAACTTGTTCACATGTTTTCAATGTGTGCATCAGTTCTTTTTAAACATTTCCATCTCATTTTAATAAAACCATGATAATATTGATAAGTGATAACCCTGGTCACTATAATCGTGATATGAAATTTTCATACTGTCCCATCCCTAGAATCACATCATGAGGGTCCTACAGATTACCTCCCCTAACCATAGATAAAAGCTATAAATAGATAGATAAAAGATATAAAAGCTAGATGTCTCGCCCGCGCTGCTGGCCAATTGAGTGGAACGTCCGCATTTAGCGGCCATCCTACCACAGGCGCTCGCTCACCCGTAGCATTGAGTTTTAATGGTGCAGATACTTTTAAATGACCACAACTGGTATAATTTTTTTACTGATTTTCAAACGGTTTGGTTTGTTATAAACGTCAAAGATGTACCCATGTATGGAGGACCACAAGAGTCATGCAAAATGTAATGAAGAACTTAAATATTTAATAACTACCTGGACAATAAAAATAGCAATTAATAGATTTGTTTAAAAATTCATTAATTAATCTATGAATAAATAGACAATGTTACAAAAAAATAATTTTGTAACATTTTATTAGACAATAAAAAGTGAGATTATAAAATAACGTAGAAATGAAATATTAATCAATTAATAAATAGTTCAAAGGAATATAACAATTTACAAAAACAACACAAAACACTCAATAAGTTCATAATTTTAAAATGCATTTACAAATTCTTAAATAATGGAATTTCAAAATGTATTTCAAAAAGCGATTTAGAAAGAGAAATAAATAACTGGATTTATAAATTGAACCCATGGTTCTCCTTATTCTTTTCGCTATTCGATTTGCTTTTCATTTTAGCCTCTTTATTTAGCTTTTCTGTGACTCTTTGGGTCCTAGCAAATGGTCAAATAAGAAATGCAAATTAGCTATGGCCAGGTGGATGTAACAAGCTCGCTGATTGGCTTTGATTGTACGTCATGCGCAGATTTATAGATCTTGGATGATGATCCAAAGAGTAACAAATAAGGAGAACCATGGGGAAAATGAAAACAGAAATGTTAAATGGAAATGTCCTTTTAAATGCCTAATTTAAACCTGCATGCATTTGTAGTTCAATTTATAAATCCAGTTATTTATTTCTCCTTTTAAATCGCCCCCTGGAATACATTTTGAAACTCCATCATTTAATTAAGAATTTGTAAATGCCATTCAAAATTATGAACTCATTGAGTGCTTTATGCTGTTTTTGCAAATCGCCGTAAATTTGAACTATTTATTAATTAATCAATATTTCACTTCCACATCACCTTCACAATCTCACTTTTTATTGCCTAATAAAATGTTACATAATGATTTTTTATCAATGCTACGAATGAGCGAGCCCGTGGCAAGATGGCTGCCATGTGATGACGTTAGAGACTCCGCCATAACACATCTAGCCTTTATACATATCTATGCCCCTAACATTTCGCATGCCATGTGAACATGTTTACTCTCTTGCTAAAAAATCTAATATAACTTCAATAAAAATGCTTGGTGTACATCAGTTTTTCGGGCCACATAAAACCTTTCAGCCAACTAACTGCAACAAATATCGATTTATATCTGTGCATGTCCAAACAGTGTGCTACATGACACAGACAGTTGTGAGAATTATCTACAGAAGACAGTAAAGGAAATATTTATGAAACAATACCTCCAATAGAGCTGTGCAATCAGAATAACAGCTTAACCAGATTATAAACTTGATCAATTATCCACTCATTCATCTTGGTAAGATTGATGGGTAAGTACTAAATCACAATCAAACAACAGAGCGAGACCCTCAAAGCCAAAAAGAAGTTTACTCAAGAGGAAGTCTGTAGCAGATATAAAACCAGTGTTAGGATGAGTAGTTAAGTTGCAGGTCGTACCTGAGTTGTGGCTAGGCCATTGCTGACAGTAAAGCCGTTGATGGTCACTTGGATCTGGCCTTGGTTGATCATGTTAATGATGGCCTCAGCAGCTGTGTTCATAGGGATGACGGGCATGGAGAGGGTACCGTTACTATCAGGCACCTCCTGGCCATCACACTCCATCTTAAAGCGGGAATTATGGTCAATTATGAATGTACACCTCAATCGATAAAAAAACATGTGATCTGATAAAGCAACAACTTCTTTGTTTACCTTAACAACTTTGACATCTGGCAGACTTTCCAGGAAGGCTTTCAGATCAATGCCATTCAGCACAATACGATTGTCAAAAATGTGTCCATTGGACTTGAAGTCAATTACCGCCTTTTTCTATATGGCAAAAGGTAGATAACTTCATATTACAAACTTTGAAACATGAATATTTTGAATATGTTTGATTAAAGTGATAAAATCTTACCTTGAGATGAGGGAACATGTTAGCGTGATCTCCAATGAAGAAAGTGTTAGGCATGTAGGCCAGTTTCTCAGAGTACTGCTCAGCGACCTCAATAGGAGACGTCTCCTTATCGCTGATGATGTAGTCCATGAACGGAGCTCCGCTGGTCCCAGGGTAGCCGAGCCACATAGCCTGTGGAAAATACACGCGAACAACACATTTATATTCTGACACAACCTTAATAGATTTACATGCGTTTGCATGTAACAGAGATCATGTCAGTGCGTTACAGAGATCCAAATTTAAAGATCTCATCTACAGGTATTTTCCCTGTCTGGTTTGTGCATATTCATACTTGTTTGTTTTGCATGCCTATTTTAATGTAATGTATGCATAAATACAAAGCATACTATGTGGGTGATTCTCACGAAACTATTGAAACACCACGGCACTAATGATTTTAGCTTTAAAATGTGCAATATAGTAACATTAAAAAGCATCAGAATTAACACAATACTGTGTTCTACCTTGCACAATGTGTGATTTCAACATAAGAATTTATAATTGGAAATTTTATCTCATTTTCTGCTGAAATTCTCATTACCGCAATGTGTCCGGCTGTGTTTGAACATGCGTTATGTTGTAATTTAATCAAATTAACACAAAAATATTAAGAAAAAAAATAAATGGATGTTTTGCTAGACTACTTTAGATGACAGAAAAAATATTTACTGAATATTCATGTATAATAATAATGAAGAAAAATGAGGAAAATGATGTGTCCATGCCTGATGTTCTCATCCTCCGCAACACTTTTTGAGAACAGTTTAAGCACACATACAGAATTTTAATAAAGTTTGATTTTGAGTGACCAAGCACATGGACCAGTTACTTCAAGATGGATACCAGGTAAGATCATTTTTTTACAGTTAATTTGAAATATTGTCTTGTCAGAATGCTTACACGACATTTTAAATATCATTACCGCAACGGATGCTTATTAAATGTTAATTTAATTAATAGAAGCATAATACTTTGATTTTAAATGCATGTGCAGAATCTCCAAATTATGTTCTTTCAGGTTTGTCATGTCATTTTGAAAATATGTCAGGTGTTGATGTTTTCTGACTGTTGCGGTAATGAGATTTTTTAGGACTAAATTATGTTACAAAAAGTGTTAAATGATAAGTAAAAGTTTTTAAATTAATGTTCCCATTTACTCCAGACTTTGTTTTTCAATGTCTGGTGGGAAAAAAAGTAAATTTAAGCATTTTTTACATTTTCATGCTTGACATTTTTAAAACCAAGTTTTCGTACACCCACGTATATGAGCAACACTGACAGTAATGCATCCCTCATCAACCATTACTGATTAATTAACAATTATTATGAAGATGACATCTTATTAAAACACTTACCTGTATGGGTGCTGGGCGCAGTGCAAACAGCTCATTGCGTGCTCCCTTAGTATAACCATTCATGTTGACCAGGATGTGGACTCCATCTTGGTGTATCCTGTCAGCTGCTTTTCCATTACAAGGAATCTACAGAGACACAGATAAGGTCAATAAGAGGAAGAACGAAGACGATAGCTCAGGCAAGTTTGTTTTATAAGTGTACAGACCTGTGAGAGGTCGATGAAGTGATGAGTCTCCGCCATAACTTTGACTCTGAAGTTGGTGCTGTCATCAGGGCTAAGAGCGTAACAGAAGACCTCAAAAACACAACAGTATCAGCACAATGTGTTCAATGTGCAGATCAACGCTATAATGAACCGATTCCTCACCTCAAACTTCTCATTGTTGTGCATGCCAGGGATAGACTGCATCAGGTGGGAAGTGGGATGATTTCCAAAATCTGAACTAACGTAGCCCACTCGGATACGACCCGCACTGGCCTTCAGGTCTTTAGGATACTCATAGGGAGGTTTATGTAGAGCATTGATCTACAGAAGAGCAAACGGCGATGCTTAAACATTAGCAGGATTCAGCTAATGCATGTTAATTATCTAAAGTTTGGATGTTAAAATGTGATGTGGATTGTGAAGTGATACACACGTGTGCAAAATCTGAATACATTTACACACCTTATCCAGACAGAGGTTGCCGTGTCTCTCTGCAATTGCCTTGCGGAAATTGTGAGAAAGGGGGTACAGCATGCTGTGATGCGGGTGCACAGATGGCAGGCGATTCTTCTCCAGCTGATCGGCCACAATGGTCACAAGCTTCTTCATACGCTCGTCATAGTCAGTCCAGTCACACACAATCTGAACAAAGAGTGAATTATATAAAGACGTACAGCTGAATGTCGCACATACAGTCTTCATTTATAAATTTCACGTACCTGTAGACAGTGAGCCAGGTTACAGTAAGCATCAGGGAAGTCAGGTTTCAACTTCAATGCGGTGCGGTAAGATGCAATCGCTTCGGGAATGTTTCCAGAATCCTATAAAAATGCATTCATTAGAAAATAAACTGGATGGTAATTATTTTAATTACCAGCACAATAAAACCAGGAATACATTTGCACATTAACTCTTCATCATGATATAAGGTCAATATTACACATCTGAATTGAAAGTAACACAGAATATGGCATAAGGTCTCTGAAATCCTTGTGAATGGAAGCCAAGTTACTGTGAGCATCTGCAAAAGCAGGATTGATCTGAATGGCGCGGGTGTAACACTGCAGGGCGCCTTGAACATCCTGCATCTCTTTAAGAGTGTTGCCCATATTGGAATATGCATCAGCAAATGTGGGGCTAATTCTGCACGATGGATAACAATGAGACATGTGAGACATGATATCTACTGGGTTAAACGGTTCACTTTGCTTTCTTAAGTAACAATGTGATGTTTGGGTGAACATACCTGATGGCCTCCTTATAATGCATGAGAGCTTCCTGGAGTTTCCCTTGCTGTTGCAAGACACTGGCGAGGTTCGAATGGGCAGCAGCGAATTCTGGGAACACCTGAGCGACACAAAAAAAGATCAAAATACTGTATATCACTGCCTGGATGATGTTTCTGTGATGACCTGGTCTCTCTTACCTCCAGGGCTTTCCTGTAAAGCTGCACAGCCTCCTCAATGTTGCCCTGCTCACGCTTGATGTTGGCCAGATTGTTAAGTGAATCGGCGTGGGTCGGACACAGACGCAGGGCTGTGTTGTAGCATTCTTCAGCTTCAGAAACCTGACGTAAGACACAAATCTGAAACTGACCCTTCTGAGGAAACTATGGGAAATAATGTGAAGAAGTCATGTGACAAATTTAATCTGTTAAGCCACCCGCCCATCAAAGTTAAAGGTGTAACAAAGTATTTTTTATGTATTTGAGCTAGAACAAAAACAACATATCGTGAAAGCTTGGCATCAACACGAGAGCAGCGTGAGCTCGTCAGGATGACAGACGTGCATTTTTATATAATAAAAGTATATAGCAAAATATAGTTTTTTTCATATTTCTAGAGCATTTATTATATGAAACAACCTTTGTAATGATATATAGTATGACAAGTTTAATACTGCTCTTGGTCAATATAATACACAAACAAAAACACGTTGGGCCCACTCACACGGGTCGGTCGGCTTAACAAGTTAAAATATTACATAACGTTAATAATAATGAACACACAGAGGTTCTTACATTGCCCTTCTCCTTCAGGGCATTGGCGAGATTGCAGTAAGCATCAGGAAAGTGCGGCTGCAGCTCAATGGCACGACGGTAGGTGTCGATGGCCAAATCAATCAAACCTTGCTCATAGTACACGCAGGCCAAGTTCCCATGCACAACAGCATGGTTAGGGCTCAGACTGAGGGCACGGAGATAGCCGGCAACAGCTCTGAAGAACAAAACATGTGTTTAACAGGACATCGAAAAGAGTCAAAAATTTTAAACTGAAAGCAGACAACGATTTACCTGTCAAAGATTCGAGCCTCTTTCAGAACATTACCCAAGTTAATGTAAGCATCCAGAAAGTTTGGATCCAGTGTCACAGCCTGTAAACACAATAAACATGTTAATTCATTGCCTTTAAGCGTTCTTAGGGCTCAGTCACACCAAAAGCGTTTATGGCAGTTGCAGGCGCCTTTTTTGAATGATATTCTATGGGCAGGGCGCGTTTGCGCGCTGTTTATGCGCGCCGAGCGCCTTGCGGTTTTCTGCCGCCTGCCGCGCACGCGTTTTTGAAGGAGCGCTGAGAGCGGAGAAAGCGCCTGACGTCATTCGCGTCTTCCATTGTCCAATCGAATGAGGGGAGAGGCGGGCCTTACGTTGTGGTGAGGGAAGTGTACAGTTTCTTTGAAGAACCGGACTCCACTCGCTCACTCTCTCCTGTGTGTTTGTGCATCTCTCACCCTCAAACAAGGTCAGAGCAAGCGTCCTCTTTTTAAAGTTTCTGCTAATATGACAGTTAACAGCAAAAGAGCGCTCACGCTTCAATATTTGATTGACAAGACAGCTGACTCGGTGGTTGCTTAGCAATATGAAAAGCCGCGCCGCACTGCTCTTTTTTTAAAAAAGGCAGTGCGTCGCGCCTTGCGTTTGCAAGCGTTTAAAGCGCTTTTGGTGTGACTGAGCCCTTATACTATATTTTAAAGATGATGGCAAACCTTTTCAAAATGATGTATGGCCAGCCAGATCTCTCCCTGAGCGTTGAACACACAGCCCAGGTTACTCCAAGCCACGGCGAAGTTCGGCTGAGTCTCAATTGCTTTCAGGTAACAAGCCTTGTGTAGGTTAAAAGTAAAAACCAGGAAGAATAGAAAGAGGGTAGATAGAGGAAGGGTTGCAAAAGAAAATAAACCAAAAGATCAAATAAAAAGGAAGAAAAACAAAAAGGGCAGACAAAAGAACAGTTAGCATCCATTCTCAATAAAGCAAAAAGCGAGTCTACAGCATGGGCTCGCAGGCGCAAATTCTGCCGCGCAAAGCTGCACACTTTTTCCTACGCTGCGCTGATCCAACCAACACCAACACTCCCACTTACATTCTTCAGTTATGAGCTTAAACGTCTCAAGAAAAAATAATTTTACATTAAAAAAAACAGCAGTAAATTCTGCTTCCGGATAAGAAAGTCAACATAAATCTGGTATTTTTTCATCAATTCACAACCTTAAATGCAAGTGTGGCGTGCAGGTGGAGGTACCTGTAATGCATGCGCAAAAAGCCACACGTGCGGCCACTTGGTCTTGGCGCACCGTGGTCGCAGCTTGCTTTGTTTTCGCACGCGCTCGCATTCGCCCGCGCTCACGCCAGCTCAGAGTGCCGAATGCAGACCTGGAGCGATCCAACTCCCCGCCAGATAGGCACACGCTAAAAAACCCTTTACCCTTCGGGGGCTTCGCCTGAAGTTAGATCCCACTGCCAAATACACATTCCCTTTTTAAAGCGTTTACATAACGGTTGCCAATGGTGTGTCACGTCTAGGGCTGGGAATTCACTGGGTGCCATGCTAGAAGAGAGAGGGCATGCAGGTCTGCAACCCGCAAGGGAAAGAGGGGAGGGGCGGGGTGTGGTTTAAGCACGCGCCTCTCTGTCGCACTCAAAGGGATTTTGTCGCTGCGCAGCCCTTGCGTCGCTGCAGACTCACAGCGCATCATCTGCTCAGCAGAACGCTGCAACTCCAAATAAAGGAGAAAAAATAAATCATAATCCAAATGAACAGGAAAAAAATAATCAACAAGTAAAAGAGTTAGAGGGTTCTTACTGTGCTTTTGTATGCCTACAGCATCCAATCAATTTAGCTTTTAATTACTCGGGCATTACAGTTATTTACTACGTGTTTATTCTGACTTGTTTTTGGTCTTCAAAGGTAGCCACAAGACAGCAGAACACAGGTATTGGAGTAAGGTGTTTTTCTTTCGTTGGCAGTTACAAACCCGTTACCATATTTTTGGACTTTGAGGGGGGTGGCCGCAGCTGGAAGAAGAGGAGAAGACTGACGCTGCCCTAGCGTTCCTGTCCACCGGACCGCACCTACGCAGGAATAGTGTCACCCACCTGAAACCTTCTAAATAACAATATCAGTGGTGGAAAAACCAAAAGAGACAAAATAAGAAAAACAAGAGCGTTAGTAAAAGTTTGCAATCAAGACATTTCATATGGATATCAAAACTTGCATTGCATCAAAACAAAACCCAAAAAAAAAGGAACAAGTAAAAAGAAAGCTTTATCAAATGACCTAAATTAGTTTAAACCCATGCAACACGTAGGATTTTACATATTTGGAGACAAGAGTATTGCTCATAAAGGGGTCGAGAGTGAAGAAAGGCTTTATGATTTACAGACAGATTTTGCCGTTTTTAATTAACCCGTCACATTTTAAAATACAGATATAAAGGAGGGAGGCAAACTGGCTTGATCTTACCCAAATGAACTGATAACTGGATTGTTATTAATAACCATAACATACAAAAGGTCAAAAAATATAATCAGCGATTCCTTGATTGTATTCTTTGTTTACATGGTTTAATAGTCTTTTCCTGTCCTGAATTCTTGACTCCTGGCCATTGGAAATAAAGGAAAAAGTCTGGAGTTTAATGATTTCATAATCATCTAGAAGCCTCCACAGCTCTGAAATAAAGAGGTCATCGCTTGTGTTGCGCACGTATGTTTCTCTCTCTCTAACAAGGTGTATGTCTGACGCGTGCGGTGGAGCGCAGAAAGAGATCTGTCTGCCTGGCACAGCCCGGGGCGAATGCACAGTGTTCAAAAAACTTAAACCCTCCCAAACACGGTTATCACTATGATACTAGACTTGTGGGCGAGAATGAGGGAGTAACAAAATGGGGCGACCACTTAGCTACACTGTGAAGCCCTCGAAGAGCATCTGTTGGCTTAGCTGTTGGGTCAGACAGACAGTTCAGAGCGCGCGCACTCCACAGGCCCTGAGCGAGCGCGCGGGGGTTTAGGAGCGGCGGAGCTGGTGGGGAGCCGCCAGCACCCTCGTACTCTTCCCCACTTCGCCCCCATAAGGCACCAAATAAGAGGGATTCTAACCAATGAGAGGACAGCTCTCCGTTTAATCTCACAAAGGCCCACTTGAATTTACAAATCACAGCAATGCTGCCTCCAAAAAGTTATTTACAAGGATCTCATTAAAACATTGAGATATTTGCCAATTCTCAATCTGTAATCTTTAACGGGGATGAATTTTGAATAACTGAGATATGGGATTGCTTGGTTAGGGTTAGAAGCCATCTTATTTCTTGCATTGCAAAGATCACTACCTTCATCAGTCCATTTATACCTTCAAGACCGAGCCAGCAAAATCCCTCCAAAAGACTACAGGCAATAAAAGCGTGCCAATACAGCAGCATGTGGTTTAAGATCCCCATTTGTTGAGACACAGAGTAGCCCAGCCTTTCTTCCTGTGGGTGAGGGCAAGCGCTAACTGGCCGGGCCAGAATAAAACAGTTTAGATAGAGAGGAAGGACAAAAATAACACAGAAAGAGGGGGCTTGTGTCTCTAGCAACCCAAATGAACATCAACAACAAATAGGGAAAGAGGCCTTCACTTCACTATATGTAATAATACTGAAATAAGATTATGAAATGGAGAGAGAGAGAGAGAGAGAGAGAGAGAGAGAGAGAGAGAGAGAGAGAGAGAGAGGATGTGTATCTATCTAGGTGAGAGACATGTGACCCAGTGTTTCTGGGTGTATTATCTTTAGTGAAGGTATACCCAGCACTTAATGCTGGGACTGATGGTAAAGAGAGTAGTGTAGAAGTGATGGAAAGACATGAGTAACGCTAACAAACTCGACAGAGAAAACACCTAACACTCACTCCCATAATACAGGAATGGCTAGGTCTCTGATGGGGATTACAGTATACACACAGTATAGCATACATGTGTACAATAAAAAACGTACAAGGGCCGACATGTTTAAACATACCTTTGCTTCTTCAAGGCGCCCAAGCGCTTTAAGGAGGTTACCCAAGTCACTCCGTACACAATACAGATCCTATAAAAAAGAAATGAAGAGCTCAAGGAAATCCCATGGAGCAGAAATCACCCTAAAGATTCATAATTTTTATAATAATTCATTTCATTTCATTTATAAAACATTTTCTACAGAACTCAAAGCGCTTTACATATGAAAGGGGAATTCTTCTCAAACACCAACCATTTAAACATCATCAACAAACCTCATCACACATTTGCAGTCACGTAAAGGAATTTCAGTGGCAAGCAGGGTGAGATAAATGAACAAAAATGCACAAAAATGCCACCCAAGTAAAAAACTAAATGTATTACAACTATCAGAATTAATATGAAAATGAATGAAGACATCAAATAAAATTACAGCGAGCCGTGTCATGCAAAGCAGCTCGCTATACTTCTCCATTTCAGTTTTGCTTCAGTGCGGGTGGGATTATAAAAATAAACAGTTGTCTATTAATGAATCTCTGAATTTTAATAGTTAATATACATTTGTGTTAAGTAATGCTAGATAATAAATAGGTGGGATTATAAAAATAAACAGTTGTCATTTTCTATGCGCTAAAGGAACTTATGCGTGTACAGACAAAATTCTACAACAAAAATGATCAAGATATACATTTAAATTATACCAGTCCTCTCTAAAGCCCACTGAGGCTCAGTGATTTGAATAGCGAGTGATACCCACCGGATTATACTGAAGAGCAGATACATATGCTTGCACCGCTCCCTCCATGTCCCCCGCCGCCACCAGCGCAGCTGCCAGATTTATGTATCCATCGATGAAGTCCGGTTTGAGATGCAGTGCGTGACGATAGTGCTCAATCGCCTCCTGGAGTTGACCTCGTTCCTTGTAGACATTGCCCAGGTTGGAGTAGGCCTCAGCCAGCATTGGATTCTGCTTGATGGCCAAAGTGCTGAAATGGGCCGACCTGCATGCCAAGAAAAGACTGATGTGTTGCAACTGAAAAGTGCTGTGGCGGCAACGCGAGGGTCAAAAAGATTGCCTGCCTTGAAGTCTGTGTAAAATACGCTATTAAATGTGTTCCGAGTTTGTCACATCACAAAAAAATACAAACAAAACTCCCTGCAAGATAGTTTTATTTTGAAACGGGGATCAAAAATTTTAACAATGCTGCGCTTTCTTCTTGGTTTTAAAATAGACCAAAACTTCTTAACAAAACTCACCTGCAAATGTTACAAGATTCGTAGCTCGTCGCTGTAGTCTTTCAGACAACATCTGTGGGTTTATTATGTTGTTGGTTTTTTGTAGCTGTCCTTAAATTACTTAATCATTTTGATCACAGCAATGTCCCACTGAGTGATTAAAGCTCTTTCAGATGCTCACTAGTAATTAGGGATGTGCATATTCGTTCTGCAATAATAATTCAAATTGAAAAAATGCTATTTTAATGTTTGTTTTTAAAGCACCACCGCAGGGTTAAGGCTAATGTTCATTTAATGCATTTTCACGTATTTTACAGATTTTAAATGTAAAATATACATGAAAATTAACTTATGTATGTATTTCTGATTGTTCTATCAATTCAGATCACAGACTAATTTAAGGACTTAGATTAACTGGTTGTCTGTTTTTGTTCACCGGCTCACGTGTTATTTACATCCTCTGATAGATTTGATAGTTTTCTGTTATAAAGCAGACTTTATTTTGTTAATAATGAGACCAAAACTGAGAACATTTATTATATGCGGTGCTCTGTGGAAGTGAACCGGATAACTGCAGATGTCTGTTTAACAGTAGCAATAGCTGCGTCTTTGTGAAGTGTTGTTAAATTAACCTTGTTACTTTGCACAGCAATAAGATCAAGTCTCACATTATTTATAAAAGCCAGAATCAGCTTGACGCAGGCGCGCACATGCAACATCGTTTTTTTTCCGAATCACTGGTTCGGAGTAGGGATGGGACGATTACCGGTTTCACGATTTACCATGATAAAATGTCCTGACGGTTAGTATTATTGTTTAAAATGTAATTATCATTATAACCGTGTTTGATTACCGTGATTTTGAAAACTCGCGGTAAATCCTGTCCAGCCAGAATCAGCTTTATGCGTTGTTTATGTGTGCATTTGATGTTCTTATTTAAGGTACTGTTCATTAAAACTGGTTCATACATCTCAGGGCTCCAAGTTAATGTTCATTTAATGCAGGGGTGTCCAATACGACCAGTCGATCGCAAATGCAATGCCGGTAGATCGCACATAAGTTAATAACCATGTATGCTGCTCCACGAGCTTCGGAAAACAAAGCGCCAAATTGGCATTATGGTCTTAGAAACAAGTCTTTTTGAGTTGCTGCGCATTTCTTCTCAAGTGTGTTTTAATGAAACTTATGCCTGCTGCAGCGGAGTCGTCTAACTTCCAAAATTTGGATGCACATTCTTGCCTTCATGCGCAGGAGTTGATCCACACGTACGGTTTATGTGTGCGCGATCGATCGATCGACCGAACTAGAGAGAGAGAGATGCTTCTGATAATGTTGTCATTTTCTAGTTTATTTCATCAAAACCGCATCTCCGCTATAAGGAGTACTCGGCATGTACTTTTATCATTTTAAAAGTAGATTGCCACACAAAAAAGGCTGGACACCCCTGATTTAATGTTTATGCTTAAAAAAGTGCATATAGCTGCTAATTGTATTTGTTGTTTGCTGATTTTCAAAAATGTAACTTGTTAAAATGTTTTTAGTATGTGTATCAGTTTTTTTTTAACATTTCCATCTCAATTTAAGAAAACCATGATAATATTGATAACCGTGATAACTTTGGTCACTATCATGATATGAAATTTTCTAACCATCCCATCCCTAGTTCGGAGCGTGTTTCAAAACTGGCCAAGTCATGTTCTTTTAGCTAACGATTACGTCATAACTGTTTCGAAACGTTTCGAAAATCCAGCGTGTGTGGTGTTTTGAACGCTTCAAAAAACTGAATATAGTTTTTGAAGCAATTGGTTCAAAGCTTCAAAAAGCTTAGTTTCTCCCATCACTAGGTAGGATATATGATTGTCTATCTTCACAAAAACATTTCAAACTAAATAAAGATGATATTCATATGTTGACTGTGCAGTCTTATATGTAGCCTTTGTTTTTGTTTTCGCTCCGGGCTCTTACTTGGTATTTCGAATCCAACCCTACACACCTAACTCTAATTTTAGGTAGCCCTGAACAACTTGATTATCGGGTTCAGGTGTGTTTCCCTGGGGTTGAACTAAAATCTGCAGGACATGTGCTCTCAAAAAACAAGGCTGGAGAACTATGGTTTACATAATTACGTACTTTATGTCCTCAAACTTTAAACTTCGCTTAGGGTTGGTTTATGGTATAATATAATTTGTACTGAATTGACCGACTTGAATCACCAAAAATTTGACACGGCCTTTCAACTTAAAAACACACTTAATATAACAAATATAAGCTTAACTTGTGGATATTTTCTAATTATAAGAGCAGACCCAACCCCGCTCCGTGAAGAGCAGACCCACCCCGCTCCGTGAAGAGCAGACCCACCCCGCTCCCTGAAGAGCAGACCCACCCCGCTCCGTGAAGAGCAGACCCACCCCGCACCGTGAAGAGCAGACCCAACCCCGCTCCGTGAAGAGCAGACCCAACCCCGCTCCGTGAAGAGCAGACCCAACCCCGCTCCGTGAAGAGCAGACCCACCCCGCTCCGTGAAGAGCAGAGCAGACCCAACCCCGCTCCGTGAAGAGCAGAGCAGACCCATCCCGCTCCGTGAAGAGCAGACCCATGCTCCATGAAGAGATTCTCACCTGTCAAGCCTGCGACACTGGAAGTGAATGGAGGACAGGAGGAGCAGGACACCAGTGTTATCTGGTTCCTGCCTCCAAAGCTGCATACAGTGACGCTCAGCCGCCTCGAAGTCTCCTGACTGATATTCCCGATGCGCCAGTTCTGCCAACCCTTGGAAGGAAAGAATACGTTTGGTTGGTTCTGGAGCACCAACGCAACCCAAAGGAGGGGGAAACAACACGTTAGAAGAAATGGAAATGAGGCAAAAAATAAATTATAAAAAAAAAATGACAAGAACACTGGTTCTTATTTTTTTTTAATGTGACATCTTGTTATTGGAAACCATTTTTGTGTCACTGCATTAAACATCAAACAAAAATGTATCTTTTAATGGTTTCTCAAGGATGCTGTTTTTATTGTTCAGCCATACAAATAGATAGAAAAAAATAAAGAAAAATTACTAAGCATCTAATGGATTTAAAGTAGTTGCTTAAACATGAATGTTTATAAAATATGAGTGAAATAAAAGCCAAAATAAAATGTAAAGGAGTGAATACTCATGCCAGTAAACAGGAATGATACGAAAGGTATTCATGGTATGAATGAACATGAAAAGGACAGATTCACGATATGCATGGGTGTGTACACAAGTACTAAGCCAAACTATCAACTACCATCACATTTTTATCAACAATATGAAATTATGAACAGTCGCAAATAACAACAAATAAGTTAATTACACCATACAGAAAAAAACAATCAGGAAAATTGTAAGTTATGTTGACACGGATAGATCCGTGACAGAATTTATAAACTGTCCGCTATCAAACTATTAGTGAGAATCATCATCAGAGATATTTAACACATCTGATAATAATATCAGTCACATTGTCATGGTTACCTGTGCTATCAGCCACGTTCCCCACCGAGCTCGCCATTTTTCCTTCGATTCCTACTAATTCCTGTGCCGTGACTGACAGGGTGACGATATACGACGTGAAATGTAATGTTCACAAACGTAACGTTAGTAATTTTAAAACTAGCTGCTGATATAAAGCCAAAACGCAGACGATAAACGCCGACCTCTCGGGGAAACGGCCTGCTGCTAGGCTAACACACAAACGGACGATTTCGGACAAATTTACAAAATCTGACGCGCAAGAGACTATTCGGGAAACTGTTGTCCAAGTTTGTTTACTTTCTCGAGAACGGTATATTTGTAAATGCACAACCTCGCGACTAAAGTGTGAAAACAGACGAATGCAAGGTCGATATTTTCAACATCGCGGAGATTTTGCTAACAATGGTCTTCTAGTCGCCTCCGAAATGGCGGATGTGGCTGGAACTTCTTTCTCGAGGGGGGAGTGGTGAGGAAGACAAAAAATAGACCCATCGAACACTTAGAAGTATTATAATTTATAAACCAATTGTAACTAGTATATCACCTGTGTTTATAAGAGAAGACAACAAGGTTTATAATTTATCTAGTTTTTCTAAATCTATTTTTTGTTTTATATTTGCTCACTCCGCTGTTCGTTATTCGGCTCTGCTATTCGGCTTATTGTATGGATCACTGCGCGAGCTACAGCTCAAATAACGATCAATCAATATGGCATTACGGGTGCAGAAGAGTGAAAGTCTAATGTGAAATGTAATAATAATAATGCCACAGAAGAGTAAACCGGTTCATCAAGAATGCTGTTAGTATAGTTAGGAAACACACATTAGTATTCATTGTTATTGTTTTAAAATACAAAACTTACTTAAATTATACAAAGTATATTAATTATATAGTAACCAATAATCTTAAACAATTTTTTTTAAAATGCAAATATCGAACAGGCATTCCCAGCAGGTACTCTGACCCATATATGTTTAATAAAGGCTAGACGTCTCGTCCGCGCTGCTGGCCAATTGAAGGTCCACATGTGGCGGCCATCTTACCGCAGGGCGCTCGCTCACTTGTAGCATTGCGTTTAATAGAGCATGTACTTTTAAATTACCATAATTTGCTCAATTTTCTACCAATTATTAAACGGTTTGGTTTGTTATAAACGTCAGAGATGTGTCTATGACACTGCATACTTAATTAATAATTTTCATGAATCATGTTAAAGCATCCAGATATAAATCATGTTATAGCCACGTTAATAACGTTTGTTAGAAACTAAACCGTTTGTAAATCGGTAGAAAATTGAGCAAGTTATTGTCATTTAAAAGTACCTGCACCATTAAACACAATGCTAGGAGTGAGCGAGCTGTCTGAGGTAAGATGGCCGCCAGGTGATGACGTTAGAGACTCCGCCGTAACACATCTATTATACATATCTATGCTCTGACCACTTTTATTTTACTATCTATTTAAATAAAATGTTTCTTATGTAAAGAAAATCAGATGTAGGCCTTAAAGCAAAGTTTGTTCAGTGTATGTAAAAACTTATAAGTGTAGATTCTTGGAAATGTGTGTCATTTAATAGAAATAGTGTGGGAATGTTTGTGCTATTCTGGCAGCAGGGGGCAGCAAGTTTATCAGGATGAGCACCGAGCACATACAGAGTGAAAGAATTCAAATCTTTTGTGTGTTTTGTTTATCAGACAATCTAACATATTGCTTTGCCCCTGTAATTTATGCCTGTTTGGGGTTAAAGGATTTAAATGGGTGCTGTGCTCCAGTCATCCTCAGCTGCCTTTCACAAAGCTTCATTTCTGCCAAAGCGAAGGAAGTAAACATACCCAAATCAATTCAGTCTCACATCCTGACCCAAGCACTCTGACTGATTGACGTGTCTAAAGAGTCGAGCCTGTGATGTGAGACCCGTTAAGTTTTTTTCTCAAGGGTTTGCATTGGTCGATCTGTATGGGAAATGGTTGACATCACTGCTGCACTGTATTCTTACTGTGTGTTCAAACTCGCCCCACTTACCCCGCTGTGGTGCTTGGCCGTTGCCTTGGGAAAGCTATTGCGCACAAGTGATGTCATGGCCATGTTTTTGGCAATCGTATTTGACATCTTTTATCTTTGTGCACGCCTGGTCTTGGCCGGCAGGTTAGATCCCCTGGTGAGGACTCCGGTGTCATTAATCCAAGGTTTTCACACAGCCTCTTGCTATTTTAGGCGACGTGTGACTGACTGTAAATCCGGTCAATGAGGAGTTTTCTATCGGGCCAGCTCTCCGTAAGCTGAGGTTTGGCCTTGGCTGTATTTAATGCAGCCAAGTTAAGCCTTTTCTTTGCCCTGGTCCGCTTGCAAATGTGGTGACCCATATATTTCGTGTCATATCAGTTCAGCCAGCCCCTGAAACAATTGTCTGTTTCATTTCTGGATATCCTGACATGTCATTTTTAGGGTGGGCTGATGTAAACTCTTGGATTAAAGCAGTCGCTCTCCCAACGGGGTGGGTAATGGTGCCAGGAGGACCCCAGTTTTATGTCATTTTAACAAACAGCACTGCATTTTATCATTTCGTATGTTTTGTTTAATTCAAAATCTAAGTTTGAGATTGTTTATGTCACAAATTTTCTTCTTATTCTAAGGGATGCACCCCACACAAGGGGGCGGGGGGCGCACACCAAAAAGTTTGAAGACCACTGGTTTAAAGTTTGATATTTGCATTGTCAATGGTGACTTCTGTGTGAACAGAGCAAATGTGTGTTTCTCACCATCACTGTCCTATTATATGTCCAGATCTCTGTTTAAACTAGTGTGGGCGCTTTTTATGCATATTCTCCCATGTTTGCTTATGTAATGTGGTCTCCTGAAATGAGATCTGAAAGTTATAAAGGTCACAATGGACATAAACTCTCTTGTTTGTATTTAGGCTTGCTTGCTAATTATTATTGCTCGTATGGTGTCAAATGTAAGCACAAAATATCAGAGCATTGTCTCTGCATATACATTAATAAAAACGTATGTTAGCTTGTTGAGGAAAGAGGTGCTGTCTGCATGGGTAATAACTATTTAAATCTATGTAATAGTTTAAAAATTATTATTTAAAGACTAATAATAATGAAATACAGTGATGTTTAGTGTTCTCTATTATTTAAAGCCTTGCCCGCAGTGATTCCTCTTTGATTCAGCTGCTTGCCATATAAAAAAAAACTAAAATAGTGTCTTATTTTCCCCACATAGCCAATGATCAGCTGAACATGTCTGTAATAATACTGCTTATGAAGGCTAGTTAAGTCAAGTTAGTTTTATTTTAAAACCCTTTTTTTTACAATGCACACTTTTTAATGCAGAATAATATTGCAGCAGTGTTTTCCATAAGCATGCATGGAGCCAAGTATGTGTACTACTGTATGTGTAAGACGTCCCCGGCCACAAACCCAAGAAAGGTCATATAGCTGTACTGTACATTCACTGTGTAATTTTAAGCCTGCTGCTGATTTTAATTGCATTTAGAGGGAAAAGTTGCCTATTAGTCCTGATCCAGGATTAGTTTTATTCAAATCAAAATAATGAGATAACATGACTGGCTTTAGATCAGCAGCTGTGGGAAATGTATAACAGATAAAATTCATGTTGGAAATTATATTTTCAATAAAATTGTAAATATTAACTATATTACTTAAACAATAAATAATATTACAAATATTAACTATACATTTTAAATATAACTTATACTAATAAATAATATTTATTCATATATTATTGAATATATTCTGATTGGTTGAGAAATGTTTCATGTTGATTATTTCTCTGTAAAACCTGTCAAATGTTTTAAAAATAGGCACCAAAGCAATGTCTGTGGTAATCATGGTATAAAAGGAGTAATTATTGACTCCGGTTCTTTGAATTATTTGAAAATAATGCACGCCGTGCCGCATTACCACCTTGGGTGTGCATTATTTTCTTGTAATTCCTTACGTAATATTGGCTGCTAAATCTCAGGTATCGTATATTTCTGTTAAAATAAATAGTGGTTTGTGAATGTAAATGCTTTAATAACAAATCATTCATCTAGAGCGTTTATGCTGTAGGTTGTTGTTGACACATTAAAACTGGTGTTTGGAAGTCTTTGTGTGTTTTTTAAGGGAAAGGGCGTATAGCCTAATACCCTGAAGTTGGTTTACCCTCCTCATATATCCATATGGTCCTTTCTTATTTTAGCAGTTCCAGGTAAAGCAACAGTAAGAATTAATGTCCAATAGTTTTTTTGTTTTGGTTTCTTGTCCCACCATAATCTGTTATTGGTGGAGAAAACACCTTCTTCTCAGTTCTTCTCAGTGTGAACAATCCTATATAAGCTGAATGAGCTACAGATTTCATAGCACTCAAAAAAATGAACTTGGTTGGAGTCAGTTTTACTAAATAATTTCTTGTTCACTTTACTTAACAAACACAAGTAACTGCATATAATTACTTTAACTTAGTAATTTTAACAAAAGACTGTGTCTTGTCAGCTTTACTTCAAAAATATTTGTTCAGCCAATATAACATTGTTGCGTAAAAGTAACAGATTAATAAAACCAATACAGACTTGCATCTCATTGGCTGATGATGCTGCAGTGTATTATGGGTAAATTGTTGTTCTGGCACCCTCTTGCAGAAGTGTAGCACCATTAGATAGGTACATGAGTAAAAGTGGCCAAGTATGAGTCAATTAACTTGTTCTGATATATTTTAGAACAAAACAACCCAACAAACGGTTTGAAATGTAACATTGCATTTCAAATATGTTTGTGATATGTTTGATAAACTGTAATTAAATAAAGGTTGTATTGGGCAGCTGCACTCTGATTGGTTGATTCGTTGTTATGGAGTTATTAAATCATTATTTTTAATTTTGTTGTCATCAAATAAATGTTTCATAATAGTGACTTACTAGGATTTCTTTAGTCCATGCAACATTTAAATTGTCAATTTTACACAAACTTTATTAGTAAATACAACTTACATTTTATTTGTTGACATTACTTAACAAAGCTATGTGGAACCCACTTGACAAAGTTTTTTTAAGTAAATCCAACTTTTTATTTTTTTTTTTGAGTGCAGTATAGAGAGTATATAACATTAAAGGTTTCCTGAGAAGGATACAGAAGTAATGCACACAGTGATTGTCAGACACTCCTGTCACTATCTGGTTGACACAGTTTGTTTAACTTTTAGTAACATGTGGAATATCAGGCCGGACCGGAGTTGGGTCTGTCAGTCTGTTACTATCCTCCCTAAATTGATCTTGGAAACTCCCTTCATTATCAGTCTAGACTCGATAGAGTCTTGTAAGTCTGAACATCCACAATCCTAGGAAGGCTATACGTTTTTGAGTCGAACAGGGAAGGATGATACAGTACCTCCTGTGAAAGCACATCTTATTGCATCACAGTAATTCTACATATTTGTGGACAATTCACTGGAAATTTCATCTGTTGACAGCTCTATACAATTCATGATTCAAACTTTTTTAGGGTTAGGGTAAGGGCATTTACACCTGTGGTGCTATGTGGTTCCATTTCTAAAAACTCTCAAAATCACTTGCTATGACTTCAGTGTAAATGTGTGGGAATTTTGTCCATTTTGTTTTTTTGTCCAAGCTGAACACCCGTCTGATGAGTCAGAAAGCACAGAAAAGTACATCTCTTTTCAATTTAAAGAATGATTTATGTCCGTAGCAGCACATAGCACAGGAGGACTCACTCACTGCATGCTGTTTAATATCAGGGTTAGGGTTTAGTGATAGAGACAATCTCCAACAGCATTCATCAAATTTATCTCTGTGACTTCATGCTGAAATGATGTAAGACTGAATGGGCTGGTGAAGGTGTCCACCTCCTAACCTCCTTTATTAGACTACAGGCACATACTGTACATGGATAAGATTGAGAAGAAAACAGATGGAGGGATAGGCGAATACTTCATTTTTTTCCATTCTCACCCATCATTACAGACATTTCATCTAAACCTCACACACAATAATTTTCAGCACACCATAGACTGTTTTCTTTTCCTTTTGATATGTTGCATTACAAATGGGCGGAAACTTTCCACGGGAACTTAATCTGGGGAATTTTGGAAATATTCCATATTGGAACCTTAATGTCCAAATTGGAAACTTAACAGGAATTGTTAAAATTTACTGGAATCTGTGGCAACAATTTGGAAATTTATATTATATACAAACAAAAATGAACATTTCGTTTGATCATAAGCAGACATGCATGCAAGGTAATAAATTTTTGAAGAATACTGATACTTCTGATCATCAAGCTTTGATTTTATTTGATAAAAAATTATTCAGAAATCATTGCAAGAATAGAAGTAGATGCATGGGGTGATGTGGTATCAATCGCCCTTCAGTAAGCAGCATTTGCAGGGTAGAAATTCAACTGAAATTGCATTAAATCTTGTTGTTTATAAAACAACATTACGCTGCAAGATTTTTTACATTGAAGTTCCCTGATATAGGCAACTCTGCATTTTTTTTTAAATTCCCAGGTTATTTAAAAAAAAGGTTTATTTACAATGTTTTCTTACTTTGCCAAAAAAAATGTATACTGTATGGATTTCCCAGTCAGAACCCAGATTGGGTCAATGGTTGGAGCAGATAATATATTTTTTACCCATTGAAGAAACTACAAGTAAACGGCATTCAAGGCTGCATGTGCCTCATTATTAAATTATATAGAGACTATAAAACGATAAATTTAATTTGAACAATGGTAGGTAGATTATTTTATTTTATTTTATTTTATTAATGCTTTGTCTGGTTGATGTATTTGGTATTATTCTCCCTGATGTTTTTTTTGTCATGTGTGTAATATGTATTAAATTGTGAATAAAAATAAATAATAAAATAAATTCCCAGGTTATTCCCATTAATTCCTATATATTCCCTTTAATTCCCATGTAAAGTTTCCAGCCTTGAAAATTCTCTGAATTTTGCAACCCTATTTACAAACAGATTTATTATTGTGATTGTGACTTCTGCAAAACTGCAGCAGGATAAAGAGTGAATGAGACAAAAACACATCAGCTGTCAGCTGTAAGGTCTTAAATATCAGGTGTCTGTTCTTTGATTCAAGCCTGTAGTCTTTAGTTAATGTTCTGTCTGCTGTTCTGCTTGTTTTATAGCCTCACATTTTCTGCTCTGATCTGTTGTTGTACTAACAACACAACTATGTGGAATAAGGCGGTCTTTAAGTTTTTCTTTGCCTACAGTCCACCAGCTTGTAAATGTAGAATGGCAAACATGTTTCTTATAGACCACATCATTTACATGAGCCTCAAGCAAATGCTTAAGTATTGAAGTTGCTCAGGACTCCAGATGTCTTGAGGTTGATGCGTGAGAAATGTCTTTCCTCTAATTCCACTGCAGTTTAATGCCTTATATAAGAAAATTGTGGTGTGTACAAAGTGGTGTGCAAAAAATCTATATTTGTTTTTATTGTAAAAAAATATAAATAAAAACGCACACAGACTGTTTGATGGTGCTATAAGAGGAGCCAAAAATGCATGTATTCCATACATGATGTTATGAGACATGCATTAAATATTAAAATGAAATACATTGAAATAATAAAATATATGCCCTAACTTGACAATTAAATGTCACATGCACATTTTAGAAAAGATTTCACACATTTTCTTTAAGCTAAAGCCTACTGAGGAAAGAAGCAAACCAGACGGATACGGCAAGTTTATATGAGCAGGCACATCTCAGCACATAATCTCTTTAAGTTCAATCACTTAATAGTGCTGCCAAGAGATTTAAGAATCTTTTCAATGATTCTTAAATCCCTAATTCACTGCCTAATCCTTAACTTCAGTTTTCATCCCCAGATGGCATTTATTAAGGTGTGAGAGTCGTAGGTGTATCTTCATTGGTCTTTGCACAACTCATCTCCACCCCAACATGAAGCTTTTATCACAATCAAATATAGATTAGACACTCCTTCCCCCGCAGGTAAACTGTTTAGTATTAATAAAAACATTAGGACACAACTGAGATCTTGTTTAAATGTCAGAGTTACATAATCACATATTGAAGCATATACACAAGAGAAAGATTACACAACACATGTTTCTCTCTATAATGTTCATGTCTGTTTTAGTTCACCTCACTGAAAAAATGATTCATTCAATTAACTCAATTTTTTAAGGTAAGTGGTTGCAATCAATTTATTTAAGTTACATTTAAACAAAAGTTTTTTATTTATTTAATTTTTCTCTTTTTTGCTTGTTTAAATGTAGCTTAAATAAATTGATTGCAACCACTTACCTTAAAAAAATGGAGTAAATTGAATGAATCATTTTTTCAGTGGTGCTCTTGACATTCATGATGTGTGAATCAGCGCTCATAAAGGATTTATGTGTTGCACAGCTGAAGGTTTCTGTGTGGTCATGGACCTATACAGGTCAAATGTTTAAAACTGTGGGAAAATCTTCTCTGTAAATGTCACAGTGTGGATAGCTGTGTCTTTAATATAATAATTGCAGGGCTATGATTTCACAAATGACCTTATATTGGCATTAATGTAGGTGTGCATGATGATGCTCTTCAACTCCCTGCAATTATTGAACTATTAAAGTCATATATCTTCATAACAACTCTCTTCCGTGAGGTTGAAAAGGATTTCAGGATACCACATTGATTTCGGAAAACATTCGGTGAGTATGTGAGCCATGATACAAAAGACAATATGGCGCCTCATTCCCGTCAGAAAGTCACACGCTTTGCCCCTCTTCCAGATAAATGGTTTGGTACCCTCCCCTTCAATCCAGTTACATAACCGGCCCACCTTATGAGGCAAGAGCACCACCGGAGAACAATGTGTTCAGTCGATGGCTCATCCTGCTATTGCCTGAGTGCAGAAATCACCCTTTGACCAAAAACAATACTGTGCTGTTCAAAGCTTATTATCTACTTTAATGACTTTTGATATGAGCTCTGATGATCTCCCTTCATAAAGTCTCATGATATTACACATAATTCATGCTGTAAGGAGGTTCTGTGTGTTAAAGGGACACTCCACTTTTTTGAAAATTTGCTCAATTTTTAGCTCCCATAGAGTTGAACATTTGATTTTCTTCCCCGACGTGCCCTGGGGTGCGTTTCCCAAACAACGCCGTAACTCGTTTCTGAACGACCATAGTACGATGCATCATTGGAGAAAAATAACTACCTTTTCACGACTGTTTCCCGAAAGCATAGTAACTTTGTTGCACATTCGTCGTTTGAACCATGTTGGTTTAACAACATAGTTGATGATGTCACGTGGGAGGTGAAGTACTAATTCATCTGTGCAAATCGATTTAATGTCAGATTATTGCTGTAAATAACATATTGCATATATATATATGCAGACTGATTTTGTTATCGTGATTCAGTTATCTGTTGTTTATTTTCAAGATATTTAATTCACACGCAAGTTCCCTCGTACATCACTCCTCCCAGGGATTCCCCAGGGTCTTAAAGCTCGTAGTTCTGCGCACATGCGCAGATTTCAAATGCAGTGCTTTCTGTTTACAAATTTAAAGACATAAAATTTTAATATATTTAGAATGATGGATATAGACTGTACTACAAGTTTTTGCTTATTTTGTTCAAAAGCATGATCAACGTAAGTCTACATATGATAATAACAAGGAACGATGCTTCTAACGACAGGTGAAGAGCTGTCGTTCCAACGACACAAGTTAGAGATGCAGTTTGCAAATGTTCATTTGAGTGATGGTTTCGGGAAACACCAAATCGTTGAACGATGTTAGTAACGATGAAACTTGCGATGTTCGTTGGCTAACGATGCTTTTGGGAAACGCACCCCTGGCCAGGATTTCAGTGCGTCTACCAGAAGTCGTATTTGTTGACCGCATACGCCATTCAGTTAAAAACATAAGTTTCATTCTTACCTTAAAATGTAACGATTGCTTTTATGTAATAATAATAATAGTCCTCTATGACGTATGTGGTCGACAAATAGGACTTCCAGAAGACGAACCCGGAATCCTGGCCAGGACGTGTCCGGGAAGAATGGCATGTATGGTCACCCTACTTTAACATAGCTTAGCA
Organism: Misgurnus anguillicaudatus; assembly: GCF_027580225.2. Lineage (NCBI taxonomy): Eukaryota > Metazoa > Chordata > Actinopteri > Cypriniformes > Cobitidae > Misgurnus > Misgurnus anguillicaudatus. The sequence continues at coordinate 5,987,570 of NC_073352.2, read as the reverse complement.
CAATCCATTGAATCTGATTAAACCATTAGCATTGCGCTAAATAAATAACCAGAGAGTTTCAATATTTTTCCTATTTAAAATTTGACTCTTCTGTACCATAGAAACCATAGACTGTAAAAAAAGATTGACGACGCTTGTTCCCTCTGTTCCATTGGTGAAAAGTGAAGTCACCAGTGTCCCGATATCTGACATCTTGGGTCTTGAGTCTGCACAGTAGCGATTTCGGGACCAGTCCTGCGCAGTAGTGAGCAGGAAGTAAAGCCGCAAATCAAGGCCCCGCCCTCGCAGAATCCGCATATCACAGCTGTCAATCATGACATGACACAACTGTTTTTATAGCATTAAATAACTAACTAAAAACAAACTTATTTTAAAAACAAACACTTGAATTTACATTAGCGTGATAAAAACTACAGTAAATGACAGAAACCAGCTTCGGAAAATAGATAATTGAAGTGTAATTAAATTGGTCTCAAGTCCCATTGAATAACATGGGGGAGGCGGGGTTTATGACCTGTACGGTCACTGGGGGGCGATCGAGACATTTTTGCTTCACTTTTCAGGGCTTGTGTGACACGCTTGATCAAAACTCTTTGGTTATTTTTTAGCGCGATGCTAATGGTCTAATCAGATTCAATGGATTATGCTAAGCTATGCTAAAAGTGGTACCGCCAGACGCGGAGATCAGCTGAATGGATTCCAAAAAATCATGTAAAAATCAAATGTTTAACTCTAGGGGAGCTGGAAAATGAGCATATTTTCAAAAAAGTGGAGTGTCCCTTTAAGTGTGCAGTTTATCATACTTTGTGGTTATTTAAGGTCTATGTGTAAATCCACATGATACAGTTATAGGGTCCAACCCCTTACAAATGCCTGTCTTTTCCTCTTGAGCTCTCCTGTTTATGTTCCTCAACATTGGAGACATATCTGGAAACATGGTCAGATTTAGAGCAGCCATAGATGAATCATCTCATTTAAAGGTTTAATCTTTGCAGTAGTTTCACATTGGTATGGCTTGTTTTTGGAGTCTATGTGTCTAATTTTATGAGATGTGATTTATAGAGAGTCACTCGCAGTGCTCCTGTATGAGAACAGCAGCGACGAGAGAGGAAATGGGGTTGGCTGAGGTGCCTAAGGAGGAAGCTGAAGGAAAGGGTGTGCATGTTAAAAAACACCTCCATCACAGAGCACAATTCAACACCAGACATTTCATCTCATAAAGCTGATATCTTGCCAACATATACAAACCTTTATAGACCGTATAAGGAAACAGAAATATGTTGGCATGATAACGTATCATTTTAGTTTTTATGACAATGGTGACCAATTGTTAGAGAGCGGCATCCTCCTCACATTGTACCTAAACATGTTCAAATCATTATATTATTCATAACTTATAGCCTTCAAACCACACAGAAAGATCTAAGTCAAATAAATGCTATAGGCTATTTTAAAAAGGGGGAGTAGCCACTGAATATTCCCCACCTAAACTTACTGTTTATTGGAAGTTAGATTGATGCATCTGCCATTTCAAGGCTACTTGGTAGCCTATGTAGATGTGAATCATTCATGCATTTTAATTTCAGGGTACTATAATCAAAGTCCTCTCATGTATACTCTATTGACTCTGTAGGGTTAATAGAGGAATCAGTTATGCATTAAGGCAACAGGATCTCCAACCCTTCCCGGAGATCTACTTTTCTGCAGAGTTCCCTCCAATCTTAATCAACCTGAACCGGCTAATCAAGCTTTTCACCGCTACCCAAAAAATACAGGCAGTTGTGGTGAAGTATGCAGGAGGTTAAATCTGCATGAACAGGGTTGGTAACCACAGCTATAAGGAATTTGATACTTGACAGATGACTCTTTGTGTGACCCCAGTAGTTGATAGATACTCTTAATACCACATGTACATCAGTTTAAGTTGTAACAGCTGGGTTTAACAGGAAATAGTGAGAAGTATTTGTGTATTGTGTAGCAGCAGAGATTTGTTGAAACAGGATGATATAAAACTGTTATACAAGTGGGTGTAGGAAACTTTCCATGTTTCTGTCATGCCAGATCTGATAGTAGATGCTTTCATTTAGGTCTTAATGGATATTTTGGCTGTTCTCGTGATTGAAACATCACAGGGGTGTTTACCAAAACATCATTAAACATCATTAATGCCATTCAACATGATAGGCACGTATATCATGTACTGATAGCATATATCAGTACAGAGACTCTTATCTGGATTAGTCCATATGCGACTGATATACGCTTGAGATCTAAGTGCTCTTGGGGTCACAGGAGGTCACAACCTTTAGTTTAACAAACACTGCAGAGCTGGATTATTACTCTCTCTTTTAATTCAACAACTGTTTCATTATTATTCATTATTAATACTTAATAAATTTTTTACCATCAATACATACATATATGTGTATAAATATATACCGCCGTGGAAAAAACTAAGAGACCACTTCAACACATTTTTAGTTTTTCTAAATGTTTACAGGTATGTTTTTAAGTAAAATTATCATTTTTGTTTCATTCTGCCAACTACCAACAACATTTCTACGGAGAAAACAAGTTCAAATTAATCTCTCAATGACAAAATGCTAATGTTTTACGTGTATTTTAGGAAAATTTCAGAAATATAAATTTCATGAAATAACCATATTATATGAAACATCTTATTCTCATAAGGAAAAAGTGAATTCAAATAGTAAAGTATGACACTTTCTGTTTAACTGCCTGTAATTTTCAGCTTATTTAAGTATAACAATTAAAGTCATTAAAATTTGTAAGAAATTTTCTTAATTGTCGTGTGAATAATACGAAGCCTCTAAGGGGACATAGAGCAAAAATTAAATAAAGTTTAGTTTTGCGTGTGCATGTAAACTATCACGTGTGCGCACGTGAAACTATCGAGTTTAGTTTGCGTGCGCACGTGAAACTTTCGCGTGCGTACGTGAAACTATTGCGCGTGCACGTGAAAGCGAAACTTTTACATGCGCACATAAAAGTTTCACTTTCACGTGCGCATGAAAGTTTTACGTGAGCACACGAAACTAAACTTTTCAAAAAAAAATTCACATGAAGGTTTCGCGTGAGCACATGACACTAAACTTTTAGACTTTTTTTACTCCAATGTCAACTTCTCGGTAGTTTAACAAAAAACAAATTCTGCACATGAAGGTTTCGCGTGAGTACATGAAAGTTTCACGTGAGCATATGAAACTAAACTTTTAGATTTTTTTTAATCTCTGTCATATAGTAATAAATAATATTGAATGGTCATGCTCTTTATCAGGTGAGCAGCAGGATCTCTCTTCTTTATGGTTTGTGTTTGTTTTAAGAGTCCCTGCTGAGCAGATTCTCCTCGTTTAATGAACCCTGTCCTGTCCTGGCAGATTGGTTTTAGGGTCAGAGGGTCTTTGATGTTTACTCGCTCTAAAAATGTCTGGGTTATTTTTGACCCATAATGGGTAAATATTGGACACAACACATGCTGGGTTAAAAATGACCCAATGTTGGGTTGATGTTATGCAACCATTGGGTCTAATAACCCATCAGTTGAGTTAAAACAACCCAGCATTGGGTCAATTTTTACCCATTATGGGTCAAAAATAACCCAGACATTTTTAGAGTGCTGAACAACTGAAGATATAGTGCAGCACTATACTCTTATAAATCACATGAATCAAGATATAATCTTTGTCTTTAGGAGGATCTGTCTTTTTGGAGGAGTGCTGAGATTGTGTCATAATCTAATGATGAGGTTATAGGAGTAAACTGACATTGAGCTTTTTGTGCTGTTTTCATTTTCTAGGTTTACACAAATTGGGTCTCATTCATGAAACATTCGTAAATATATGAGTAAATCTGTGAGTGATTTGCACGTAAACAGACCTTCCCGAAAACTCTCCTCCTGATTCACAAATACTTCGTTAACGTCAGATTTGATAGTTAAATGTGTGTATGTGTTAATGAATTCCTATCAGTCATAAATGGGACGCGCGTGCACGCGTATTCTCAATTACCATAAATCCCGCCCATTATATCCGACTGACAACTATATATGGGCATCATATTATGACACCAAACGAAGGATTTCAACATGTCTTCTTAAAAGCGAATGAAAAAGAAACATTTCTCAGATGCAGAAATTGAAGTTTTATTATCAGAAGTTCATTCAAAACGCCACATTTTATTTTCAAGCATACATAAAGGCGTCACATTACAGATGCTGTAAATGGAGTATCATCTGTTAATCGAACAGTCCAAGAAGTGAAAAGAAAATGGTTCAACATGAAGCTGACTGCAAAAAACGAATTAGTTCACTTCGAAAAAATCTTTTTCAAACTGGAGGAGGACCACCATCATCATCATAATCGAGCATATATAGCCTATGTGATGAACGCATCATTGCATAGCCTAATTTGCGAAACCTCTCTGTCGGGTATAATTTCTGATGGTGACAGTGAAGAAACCCCTTTGCAGGAAAGCACTTCAGCATAATCAGATGGTAAAGTTCACAATTTTTTGGCCAGCTGACATGGTAAATAAAAAATATAAGTTTAGAGGAAATAGACAAGCAGTTTACATTTGAGCAGATTTAACTTTTTACAAAAGAACTGGTCTGGGTAGCCTGAAATTGAGTCTTCATTCTCGGCAAGTAAGTCTGCGCGGTCTCTGAAAATACCTTTTGCGCAGGCTCTATCTGCCAAATCTATATCAGCCATCGTAAATGTCTTATGCCTGATTTTGGCCATTTTATAGGAAACAATTTCCGTAACAATTAAGGGGCTATTAGTTTGCCCAGCCCTGAAAATAATAACTTATTTGATTAAAGTGTTCCGTTTGCAGATGCTATTACTGGAGCTCATCATAAAAGTGAAAATAATAGGCTAAACGTATATAATTACTGTATATAAAAAAATTTCAAAATGCTGTGTAATATGTACATGATTAAGTTGAATTAAAATACAGCCTTATTGATGAGCAAAACGTTCGGATGTTAAACGCACAATTTACGCGTGGTTGGGAGCAGGTGTAGATTTCTTTCGTACCAACTAACATTTGGAAAATACGAACATTTTCATGAATCCGAAAATTTACGCCAAAAGGACTTTACGAACGATTTACACAAAAATTCGTTCTGCTCGTGTTTCATGAATGAGACCCAGTGTCAATGTCACAGGTTGTGCAACATGATCTCACAAATTTCCGTGTTATAGTCACGGAATATTTTGCTAATTTATCCATGTCATTGTCATGGATTTCCGCATTGTTACGTATCCGTACCATGGACTTTCTTTTCGGTGTCAGTTTCATGTATTGGTTATGGTTACTCAATTGTTTTTTCTATATTACCATTTTCGCGTGGGTTTGGGGTAAGAACGACTTTCTGTAACATAAAATGAAATCCTAACCCAAACCCAACTCTAACCCTAACGTCAGGCGACAATTGCTTAAAAATACGGAAAAAATTGTATAAAACAATAGTTAAAGTAACATCCTAACCCAAACCCCAAATCTAAGCCCAAACCCACGTGAAAATAGTTCAAAAATAGGATAAACAATTGAGTAACCAATACATGAAACTGACACGGAAAAGAAAGTCCATGGTACAGACACGGAAAAATGCGGAGATCCATGACAAGGACACGGATAAATGAGCAAAATATCAGTTTTGAGGTTGTTGATGTGTCTAGACAAGAATGCAGTATGATGTCCTGAATACTTTCCCAATTTTTCAAATACACTACTGTCATATCTCTTCATAAATAACTGTTTTACTTGACTTTTACTGTTATTAAATGAAGAGTTTTGTTGCAAAACGAGATAACCACCGTTTTTTTAATTGTTCAGAAATCTCGTTTTTTGGTTGTACATTCCAATTAATTTCAATGCAACTGCAGTTGGTTTGTTTTGATTTAAACCTTCATAACTTAAAAAATATAGCTATGTAGCACCATAAAACAAAATAATAACATGATAACATAATAATAAACATGTTTTGACAAAAATGTTAAAAAATGGATTTATCTCGTTTTGCAACGATACTCTTTAAATATTCGTCATATTAAGTTTAGTTCTTTCTGGGGTTGCCTGGCACATATTCACCCACTCCTTGCCTTTCTTCTCACAGCGTCCATGCTAAGCTGCATTTTTCTTAAAGGGGCCATGGCACAAGACTTTTTTAAGATGTCAAATAAATTTTTGGTGTCCCCAGAGCACATATGTGACGTTTTAGCTCAAAATACCATATATATATATATATATATATATATATATGTATATATATATATATATATATATATATATATATATATATATATATATATATATATATATATATATATATAATTTATTATAGCATGTTAAAATTGCCACTTTGTAGGTGTGAGCAAAAATGTGCCATTTTGGGTGTGTCATTTAAAATGCCAATGATCTGATGAAGTGCAAACACTGATCACAATGATGGTGGTTTGTTGCAATTAAAACCCAATTGTGCTTTTCTCTACACTAAATGGCAGTGCTGTGGTTGGATAGTGCAGATTAAGGGGTGGTATTACTATAATAAGAGCTCCTTATGACAACATAAGGAAAGCCAAATTTCAATGAGGTATTTTTTATGTGCTTGTAGAGAATGGTTTACCAAAACTAAGTTACTGGGTTGATCTTTATCACATTTTGTAGGTTGATAGAAGCACTGGGGACCCAATCATAGCACTTAAACATGGAAAAAGTCAGATTTTCATGCCATGGTCCCTTTAAAGGTGTGAAAGAATGCTATAATTGGGTCCCCAGTGCTTCTATTAACCTAGAAAACGTGAAAACCCTGTAACTTAGTTTTGGTAAACCATTCTCTACAAGCACATAAAAATAAGTCTTTGAAATTTGGCTCCCCTTGTGATGTCAGAAGAGAATAATACCACCTAATAATCTGCACTATCCAACCACAGCACTGCCATTTAGTGCAGAAATCAGCTAATTTGCCTTTAAAAGGACACATACAAAAACAGCTAATTTTTGCACACACCTTCAAAGTGACAATTTTAACATGCTATAATAAATTATCTATTTGATATTTTGAGCAAAAACTTCACATACGTACTCTGGAGACACCAAAGATTTATTTTAAATCTTAATAAAGTGAAATGTCCCCTTTAATGATGAGACAGTTTCATTACCTGAAGTATTCAGACAAACCTTAACCTTGGTTAAATTATATATTTTCAAACTTTGATCTTACTCGGAAGAGGATTAGGGCCACTGGTGAAAAAATATTTGAATTCTGACTTTATTCTCAGAATTCTGACTTTAATCTCAGAATTCTGACTTTAAACTCAGAATTCTGACTTTAATCTCAGAATTCTGACTTTAATCTCGGAATTCTGACTTTAAACTCAGAATTCTGACTTTAATCTCGGAATTCTGACTTAAATCTCGGAATTCTGACTTAAATCTCGGAATTCTGACTTTAATCTCGGAATTCTGACTTTGATCTCGGAATTCTGACTTTAATCTCGGAGTTCTGACTTTAATCTCGGAATTCTGACTTTAATCCCAGAATTCTGACTTTAATCTCAGAAGTCAGAATTCTGAGAATAAAGTCAGAATTCAAATATTTTTTTCACCAGTGGCCCTAATCCTCTTCCGTAGGTTTTTCAGGCTCTGTAAACATTTATTAATTTGTGGTATTACTATTGCTGTTGCTCAGACATGCTGAGCTGCTGCTGATTCAGTGCTATATGCTAGTTAATGCTATATGCTAGCGTTTAGGCCAAAGGTCTGCTATTGACGTTACAGTTACGTTTTGCAGGTCCATACTGAAAAAAAACACAAACTTACCACTCAGAAACGTCCACTAACAAGCTCCAAACAAAGTTGTTCCTCAAAATCTGTATTTTTGTCTGATACAGGCTCAAACATAAGGTCTGTTTACTAATGTAAGCTAATGTAATGCATGAGCCTCGCTTTGAAACACCCAATCAGAGCGGAGCTCAACATTATTATTCATGACCTTTTCAAATAAGGTAATAATAGACCATTTCATTCTAAAGACAAATCCTAGCGTTGTGCTGGTAAAAACGTTTCTGGATCCTTTTTGCACTTAACAAAGTTATATACCTTAAACAATTTAACAGATTATTTCAATGCATCCTTTGGCACCTATAAACCAATGCTTAACTTCACTCATCCCACACATTTATGTATTATATATGTATTAGCGTTTGTGTTGACCTATTCACTGTATTAAATGGTATTATTTATGTATTATTGAAGTAAGGGCCTAAGCCATTACCACTGACCAGAATGTCAATCTGACAAGATTTTGTTTTACTTTGGTCTGTAAGCAACCACATAGCAATGTGCTAAAACCATGCAGAACACCTTAGCAACCACATAGCAACCCCGAGTTAATGGTGATGCGTGGTGCACAAGCAAGCACTACTAAATCTGATATGCAGAGCAATACAAAGAGAACCCTGCGGAAAAAAACAATAAAACCATTTCAGAAAATTCTAATGGTTTTATTGGGAATTTTATTGGTTCTAATGAAATATGGTCCAAAACACACTACAGTGTATTTCTTTTTTGTTGGTCTATAATGGTATGTATTGGTATTGGTTCTAATGGAATATGGCCCAAAACACTCTACAGTGTAGTGATTTTAATGGTAAAAGCTAATGGTTCCTATTGGTATTTTAATGGAAACCATTAGAATTTTCTGTAATGGTTTTATTGTTTTTTTTTTCAGCAGAGAACAAATAACCCCGTCATTCAGCATCCCATCAGCTCGACAGATGATTTCTACAAACATGTGCCGTATCTCTGACGTGTGCTGGTGGAAAATGTGTTGAACAGAACTGACAACCTCAGGATCCTCCCCCAAAAATGTGTCCTTCTCCTGGATAAATAGGTCTTTGTATGGGACAGCGTGGCAGTGATCACAGGCCTGTGTGCCGTGCCCTGGCATGGATCCTGCTCTTTACAATCTTTAGTCTAAAGGTTTCTCAGCTAGTTCAACCCACCGGTGTGCTCAACAAAGTTATAGCGCATCACTACACGATCGGCTGAAACTTTAGACAGAAAAGAGCACCTGAGGTTAAGATGTCTCACTTGAACCAGCAAGATTCTGACTCTCAAACCATTGGGCTACAACTGCCCGTAAACCAGTTTAATTAAGATCAAAGAAAGGACTTGCCAGCATCCATCACTTCCTCCCTTAGTTAACAATTCAGATCTAAACCAAAGAAACACGAGCTCAACTAATAATCTGAGATGAGTCTCTGTAGATAACCCCTTAAAACAACAGACAGGTGTGGACCATCAACAACAGGATGACAGAGCTCAACACCTCCACACTCCCTGCTGATTTCCTCCTCCCAGCCCATCCACCGACCCGCCCACTGGGACAGATGGAGAGAGAAAGGGGGGGTCAGACCCAAACCAAATCTGTTTCTGTTTCAAACACACCACATCTAGTGTTTACATAGCTGAACGAAGTGTAACCATCTGACCAATGAACTGAATCTCAAATGAGCCCTGATAACCTTACGCCTGACGGTCTGACCTCCTGACTTCATAAGCCAAGAAAAAGCCTTTTTTATTTATTTGGTTTTCTTGCGGGGTGGGTCGGGTGTGCTGAAAGATTGTTATTTAATCTGTTAGTGTCTGAATTCAGGATCAACACCGAACTTTCACATCAGAGAGCTGAGGGATGATGGTGTTTGTGTGAGAGATGTAAACAAGGACACATGGCTCATGTTTAACACATGCTGTTATATGTAAGTCACAGAATAGTTTAAGCTTATATGTATTATATTCAATAACAGCTTATAGGTTTGCAACCACATGTAAGTGTTGAATGAAGATATATTTGTTTTTGCTTTTAGAGAAGGCCAGATTTCCTAAAGTCTGTCATCAAAACTCATCAACATTTCTCATTTAATTCTTCTAGGATGTGATTATATGAACTTGTCTGTTACTTGACATGAATCTATGTCAACAATTGTCCCATTTGTTTCTGTTTTATTTACAGAGACACACCGACACAAGTTGAATGTTAGCTGTTAGCAATAAAAACTTCCTGTCGGTGGGCAATAAGGGGTCAAGTGAAGAGCTCAAAAACACACTGAGGGTGGACAAATGTCAAACAGTTTTTTGTTTTTGCTCAGTCTGTTGTCGGGGTCTCCTGGTTTTAGCACATTTTCTACCACCCAAACAAGCTCTAAAGCAAAAAGCAGATGGGATTAACCCTGGTTAATGAAACTATATAGTGATGCTCACTCTCTTTACCAGCTACAGGCTGAATGAGACAGATTAAGTTTCTTCCCTTCACTGGCGGGTCCTTCCTTTGTGCTTTGAAATTTCTCTATTCTTGCCAAACACACTGCAGCTCATTTTGTCGGTGAGGTTAAGCGTACATGCTTGGACAAAAGCGAAATGACGTAAACACACATCCAGGGCTGTCGCTGGGGTTTTTGTTACAGAGCAGCACTGTTTTGTGTGCTAACTTTCGACGCATACACATAATGATAGGCTACTCTGTGTGCCGTCTATCATTTATTTTCAAATGTCACATGCATATTCAAATTTGGCAGATAAAAACATGATGTCACACAAGGTTTGAGGTCATTGGAGGTCAAGGTCTGAGGCACTTAACAGCATTGGGTGTTTGGTCTCACAAGTCGGTGTGACATATCTTGTTTAAAAAATGCAAATGAGAATCAATAAGTTGGGAATATTTCTGTTCGGCTGGCTTTAAAAAACTGGAAATATCATCATATGGACTGAATTCATTGTGCTTGTTTTGACCTTAAGGGAGCAGTGGCGGCTGGTCACTTCTCTTCTGAGGAGGCAAAAAAGCAAAATATGTATTCGGGGTTTAATGTGTGTGACTCGTCATGTCAAAATATGTGTTCGGTGCATCTTGTAAACCTATGTGCATCATGCGTCATGTCAAAATATGTGTTCGGTGCCTTATGTGAACCTATGTGCATTATGCGTCATGTCAAAATATGTGTTTGTGCGTCATTTGAACCTATGTGCATCAAGCATCATGTCAAAATATGTGTTCGGTGCATCATGTAAACCTATGTGCATCATGCGTCATGTCAAAATGTGTTCGGTGCCTTATGTGAACCTATGTGCATCATGTCAAAATATGTGTTCGGTGCGTTATGTGAACCTATGTGCATCATGCGTCATGTCAAAATATGTGTTCGGTGCCTTATGTGAACCTATGTGCATTATGCGTCATGTCAAAATATGTGTTCGGTGCATCATGTAAACCTATGTGCATCATGCGTCATGTCAAAATGTGTTCGGTGCCTTATGTGAACCTATGTGCATCATGTCAAAATATGTGTTCGGTGCGTTATGTGAACCTATGTGCATCATGCGTCATGTCAAAATATGTGTTCGGTGCCTTATGTGAACCTATGTGCATCATGCGTCATGTCAAAATATGTGTTCGGTGCCTTATGTGAACCTATGTGCATTATGCGTCATGTCAAAATATGTGTTTGTGCGTCATTTGAACCTATGTGCATCATGCGTCATGTCAAAATGTGTTCGGTGCCTTATGTGAACCTATGTGCATCATGTCAAAATATGTGTTCGGTGCGTTATGTGAACCTATGTGCATCATGCGTCATGTCAAAATATGTGTTTGTGCGTCATTTGAACCTATGTGCATCAAGCATCATGTCAAAATATGTGTTCGGTGTGTCATGTGAACATATGTGCATCATGCATCATGTCAAAATATGTGTTTGGTGCGTCATGTGAACCTATGTGCATCATGTCAAAATATGTGTTCAGTCCGTCATGTGAACCTATGTGCACCATGCGTCATGTCAAAAAAAGTGTGTGGTGCGTCACGTGAACCTATGTGCATCATACATCATGTCAAAATATGTGTTTGTGCGTCATGTGAACCTATGTGCATCATGCGTCATGTCAAAATATGTGTTCAGTCCGTCATGTGAACCTATGTGCATCATGTCAAAATATGTGTTCAGTCCGTCATATGAACTTATGTGCACCATGTCAAAATATGTGTTCAGTCCGTCATGTGAACCTATGTGCATCATGTCAAAATATGTGTTCAGTCCGTCATATGAACTTATGTGCATCATGTCAAAATATGTGTTCAGTCCGTCATGCGAACCTATGTGCATCATGCGTCATGTCAAAATATGTGTTCGGTGCCTTATGTGAACCTATGTGCATCATGCGTCATGTCTAAACAAGCGTTCGGTGCGTCATGTGAACCTATGTGCATCATGCGTCATGTCAAAATATGTGTTTGTGCGTCATGTGAACCTATGTGCATCATGCGTCATGTCAAAATATGTGTTCGGTGCCTTATGTGAACCTATGTGCATCATGCGTCATGTCTAAACAAGCGTTCGGTGCGTCATGTGAACCTATGTGCATCATGCGTCATGTCAAAATATGTGTTTGTGCGTCATGTGAACCTATGTGCATCATGCGTCATGTCAAAATATGTGTTTGGTGCGTCATGTGAACCTATGTTCATTGCATCATGTCAAAATATGTGTTCGGTGTGTCATGTGAACATATGTGCATCATGTCAAAATATGTGTTTGTTGCGTCATGTGAACCTATGTGCATCATGCATCATGTCAAAATATGTGTTTGGTGCGTCATGTGAACCTATGTGAATCATGCGTCATGTCAAAATATGTGTTTGGTGCGTCATGTGAACCTATGTGCATCATGTCAAAATATGTGTTCAGTCCGTCATGTGAACCTATGTGCATCATGTCAAAATATGTGTTCAGTCCGTCATGTGAACCTATGTGCACCATGTCAAAATATGTGTTCAGTCCGTCATGTGAACCTATGTGCATCATGTCAAAATATGTGTTCAGTCCGTCATGTGAACCTATGTGAATCACGCGTCATGTCAAAAAATGTGTTCGGTGCCTTATGTGAACCTATGTGCATCATGCGTCATGTCTAAACAAGCGTTCGGTGCGTCATGTGAACCTATGTGCATCATGCGTCATGTCAAAATATGTGTTTGGTGCGTCATGTGAACCTATGTTCATTGCATCATGTCAAAATATGTGTTCGGTGTGTCATGTGAACATATGTGCATCATGTCAAAATATGTGTTTGTTGCGTCATGTGAACCTATGTGCATCATGCATCATGTCAAAATATGTGTTTGTTGCGTCATGTGAACCTATGTGAATCATGCGTCATGTCAAAATATGTGTTTGGCACGTATGTGAACCTATGTGCATCACGAGTCGTGTCAAAATATGTGTTCGGTGGGTGATGTGAACCTATGTGCACCATGTCAAAATATGTGTTCAGTCCGTCATGTGAACCTATGTGCACCATGTCAAAATATGTGTTCAGTCCGTCATGTGAACCTATGTGCATCATGTCAAAATATGTGTTCAGTCCGTCATGTGAACTTATGTGCACCATGTCAAAATATGTGTTCAGTCCGTCATGTGAACCTATGTGCATCATGTCAAAATATGTGTTCAGTCCGTCATGTGAACCTATGTGCACCATGTCAAAATATGTGTTCAGTCCGTCATGTGAACCTATGTGCATCATGTCAAAATATGTGTTCAGTCCGTCATGTGAACCTATGTGCATCATGCGTCATGTCAAAATATGTGTTCGGTGCCTTATGTGAACCTATGTGCATCATGCGTCATGTCTAAACAAGCGTTCGGTGCGTCATGTGAACCTATGTGCATCATGCGTCATGTCAAAATATGTGTTTGGTGCGTCATGTGAACCTATGTTCATTGCATCATGTCAAAATATGTGTTCGGTGTGTCATGTGAACATATGTGCATCATGTCAAAATATGTGTTTGTTGCGTCATGTGAACCTATGTGCATCATGCATCATGTCAAAATATGTGTTTGTTGCGTCATGTGAACCTATGTGCATCATGCGTCATGTCAAAATATGTGTTTGGTGTGTCATGTGAACCTATGTGCATCATGCATCATGTCAAAATATGTGTTTGTTGCGTCATGTGAACCTATGTGCATCATGCATCATGTCAAAATATGTGTTTGGTGCGTCATGTGAACCTATGTCCATCATGCGTCATGTCAAAATATGTGTTTGGTGCGTCATGTGAACCTATGTGCATCATGTCAAAATATGTGTTCAGTCCGTCATATGAACTTATGTGCACCATGTCAAAATATGTGTTCAGTCCGTCATGTGAACCTATGTGCATCATGTCAAAATATGTGTTCAGTCCGTCATATGAACTTATGTGCACCATGTCAAAATATGTGTTCAGTCCGTCATGTGAACCTATGTGCATCATGTCAAAATATGTGTTCAGTCCGTCATATGAACTTATGTGCACCATGTCAAAATATGTGTTCAGTCCGTCATGTGAACCTATGTGCATCATGTCAAAATATGTGTTCAGTCCGTCATATGAACTTATGTGCACCATGTCAAAATATGTGTTCAGTCCGTCATGTGAACCTATGTGCATCATGTCAAAATATGTGTTCGGTGCGTCATGTGAACCTATGTGCATCATGCGTCATGTCAAAATATGTGTTTGTGCGTCATGTGAACCTATGTGCATCATACATCATGTCAAAATATGTGTTTGGTGCGTCATGTGAACCTATGTTCATTGCATCATGTCAAAATATGTGTTTGGTGCGTCATGTGAACCTATGTGCATCATGCGTCATGTCAAAATATGTGTTTGGTGCGTCATGTGAACCTATGTTCATTGCATCATGTCAAAATATGTGTTTGGTGCGTCATGTGAACCTATGTGCATCATGTCAAAATATGTGTTCAGTCCGTCATGTGAACCTATGTGCATCATGTCAAAATATGTGTTTGTGCGTCATGTGAACCTATGTGCATCATGTCAAAATATGTGTTTGTGCGTCATGTGCAGTGTTGGGAGTAACGCATTACAAATATAATATATTACAGTAATATATTAGTTTTTGCTGTAACGCAGTAATATAACGCATTACTCGTAAAATTTTGGTAATATTTTACTCGTTACAGTCTTAGTAACGAGCGCGTTACAACAATGCATTTCAAAATTAGACCGTGTTATTTTAAATTTTTATTTTTGACCAATGCGCGCGACCAGCATCCACACATGAAAAAGCTGTGTAAATGGCTGCGTCCCAAACCGCATACTTCCATACTATATAGTGGGCAAAAAGCACTGCTTCTCGTACTCTTTGCCTACTATATAGTATGGAAGTAGGCGGTTTGAGACGCAGCGTATGTCCATTTCCACGTGCTGTATGCAACAAGTTCTTTAACTTTGTATTTGAAATGCGATTTGGACGCGGTGCGCGTCAAATATAGAGATGTTTCTTAAAGAGCCGAATCTGGGAAGTCCGCGGCTGTATTATAAGCATTGACTAAAGTGGTCGCAATCAGGTCCGGTTGCGCCGCTCACGCATAATTTTGCGAATAAGAGCACTAAGTAAGAGCAACAGAAAGTTTCTATCGGTCTCCTGTGCTGCTTGAACCTCAGAAGTAAAGAGACTTTTACATGTTGCCAGTAAAATCCATATCACACCAGCAATGACAAGGTAAGCTTTGCTATGATTACAGTCCATATACATAATAGATTGCTAGGCTATTCCTATGCTATCTACAGTTTTATTACAAACAGCAACCTAAACTACAACATAACATTAGTGAAGACTTAAACATGGTTATCTAAATAGTACATTTAAACATCACTGTTTAAAGTTTTTACCAGCCTTTGTATGGGAACCTATACTGCCCTCCAAAGGCTAAGTGCAGTATCTACGCAAACACTGAAACTGAGAAAAATTGCTTTAAAGTTTTTTACACCAGCCAGTCAAACATGTTTCTGCAATTTTGGCACACACATTTCTCTGAAATGGGACAAAATTTAACCAGGAGACTTTGTCACAAGACACAACAGATCTCACAAAGCCCATTTGAACCCTTAACTCAATTTTGACCAAATGCGTAGTTACTGCGCTTTCGCTTTGTAGGGCAGTATAGGCTATTCATTGTTTGGCAAAAAGCAGTGCTCCTCTGTTTGTCTGTTTTATTAAGCAATGATATGTTAGCCTACATGTAATCCTATTGGACTGAAATGAGCTGTATTCCTTGAGGCCTAATCCTCCAATAGCACTTTTTGATAAGTTGTGTCAACCCAGTGCATGCCAGGTTTGTGCTGTGAATCTGAATTAAAAGTGATCAAAAGAATAGAAATTAAAAGAGGTTGCGTGTCTTACCATGTTATTAGGCTATAGGTTGCATTATAGTGGGCTCTTTTACCAGATCATTTGTCTATGTTTATGATTATGACAGTAATTGTTACTGTATTTTGCCATAAGTCTTCACTTTGCCTATTCAAAGCTCGAGTGCCAACACATAACTTCTAGATTTATAAGCAGCAACAAACTACATTTTAACATTTTATAATGCCTAGTCATACTTCTGTTCTTTTGATGAAAGTAACTCAAAAGTAATGCAAAAGTAGTGTAACTCATTACAGTTCAGAGACAGTAATATTGTAATGTAACTAATTACTTTCAAATGACAGTAATTTGTAATATATAATGTATTACACTTTGGAAGTAACTTGCCCAACACTGGTCATGTGAACCTATGTGCACCATGCGTCATGTCAAAAGAAGTGTTTAGTGCGTCACGTGAACCTATGTGCATCATGCGTCATGTGAAAATATGTGTTTGGTGCGTCATGGGAACTTATGTGCATCATGCATCATGTCAGATACATGCCTGCTGTACACGCATTTAGAGTTTATGTTAAAAGAGATGCTTATGTCTCACAAGACACAAACTCTGATTACATTTGAGATTAAGCGAGTATCTAAGCATCTCTTTTTTCATTAACCATTATTTAACATCTATAGCAGGCACGTACAGTACATGATGATGTCTCCTCGGTAAAGAAGTCACGAACCATCACTGATAGGTAAGCTGCATTGTTATGCAACAGTTTAGTAGGCTATTAAAGAAAAGATGCCCGGGGTAAACCCTGATGCTCTGAGGACCGTGAAGGCAGAGGACATTGTGGAAGAATAGATGGTTTAATCCCTCTAATACGCCTCCCAGGCTCAGCACGTCCTCCATTCAGTTTTAAACAGAGTTGGGTGAGGAGAAAAACTTTTGTGGAGCTGAGAGGGACGTGCTTTCTGATGAGAGCACTGATCTACTGGACCTTCAATGCCACGCAAAACCCCCCTCTCCAAAAATATTTTGCTTGACCAGGCATCTCAGCACTCATGAGGATGACATCATCAGTTGGCATGGCAGAGGCTGGGGGGGGGGGGGGTAATGAGGTTGATATGAATGAGGCAGAGGGGACGCATGAATGAATGAATGAACAAACAGCAAGTGTGTAAACAAGAGTAAAAGGGTTTACACCACACAAATCACGTACACTCTTTCCCAGCTCTAAAATTAGGAACTTGTTTTGTTTGGGTTATTTGTCATGTCGTTCGATTGTATGGGCAGCAGCACGATGCGTAACATATCAGCCCAAACTCCTGAAAGAAAAGAGAAGAATCTTAATAAGATGAAAGACGTGTTGAGAACTGAACATAAAGTTGTAAATGTTACTAATGTAATATTAACCAATTTAATAAAAATTTAATTAATTTAATAAAAACAACATTACCTACAGTTGCGGCCGGTGACTTCTCAAAATATGTGTTTAGTGCGTCATGTGAACTTGGACTATTTGCATCATGTGTCTAGTCAAAACACGGAAGTCTTTATGATAAAAGAGACGCTCATGTTCACAAAATACTTGCAAGACACTAACTTAACACAAAACTCTGATTATACATGAGATTAAGCAAGTATATAGCAAACGTGAGCGTCTCTTTTATCATAAATACGCAGGGACGAGCCACACACACGACAGGCTAAATACATGTTTTGACGAGCTTCGCATCGTGCGCCCTCGAAGAAAAGTTATTGGCTGCCAATGATTACATAATTTATCTTTCAGAATATTTTTATTACATTTAGTAAACAGAGTACTGTTAAAGGAAAACACCACAGTTTTTCAACATTTTACTATGTTCTTACCTCAACTAAGACAAATTAATACATACCAACCTTTTTTCAATGCGTGCACTTAATCTTTGTACAGCGTGTCATGAATGTGTTAGCATTTAGCCTAGCCCTATTCATTTCTTAGGATCCAAACAGGGATAAATTTAGAAGCCACCAAACACTTCCATGTTTTCCTTATTTAAAGACTGTTACAGCACTGTATGGATCCCTTAGTTTGCAGCACTTTGACTTCGGTGGCGCAGATGATGTTACTGAACGTCATCTAAATTCATCCCTGTTTGGATCCTAAGGAATGAATGGGGCTAGGCTAAATGCTAATACATTTACAACGCACTGTGCAAAGATTGAGTGCACGCTTGAAATAAAATAGGTAGGCGTATTAATTCGTCTACGGCTACGCTGAGGTAAGAACAAAATTAATAATTTAATAAAATATAGAAAAATGGTGTTTTCCTTTAATGTTTCGCTTTTGGTAAATTTGGTGATTTCAGAACCTAATCTCATGGCTATTTCGTACTTAGTATGACCAAATTCATATGTTTTTACATTTTGCTTTTACTGCTGTTAGGGCTACACTCTCAGAAAAAAGGTACAAAAGTTGTCACTTGGGGTAGTATCCTTTCAAAAAGGTACACATTTGTACCCAAAGAGTGCATATTAGTACTTTGAACTGCCAATATGTAACCTTTAATTTTCTGTAATAATTTTATGTAGTTGTATGATTCACTATATACAAATTTATTTTAGTAATATAAATATTCAACAAACCCAACACAGTACTCTGTTTAGTAAATATAATAAAAAGTATTCTAAAAGATAAACAAATAATGTCGTGAATGATAATTTGTATATTACTACAATTTTAATATTAAGTAAATAGATCAATAGATTTAAATAGTAGAGATAGTTTAAAGAGTTTTTTTTTTTGTTTGAGGTTAAGAAGGACACAGTCCTTGTGCAATTACTTTCCATATACATCATCACCTTTTAAAGGTCCCCCCGGTCCCTGCTGTATACATCGCCTATTTAGTTGTGTCTCTTTGTGTGTCGACCGTGCTTTGTTAGACACATTAAAAGACTTCCTTTATGATGCAGTGAGGTCTTTGAGTATTAACTGTGTGATCACTCCTGCCACACATGAAGCAAAATAACTGATAGTCATTTTTACTTTCTGACTGTCCACTGAGTCTCACTGTCAAGACAACATTACATCATAAGATAAACCAGTATAAAAAGCCAGTATGAACACCCCCAAACAATATCCTATCAAGAAAACCCTTGAGAAGAAAACTTCATAGAGATCACCCAACACACTAAACAAAGAGACTAATAACCATCGACAATGATCTAATCTTCACATGGATGTGTTGTCTGAACCTGCACACATCTAGTTTTACAAGTCTTCACCTGCTTTGATAGGCGTAATTAAAAAGTAATTACAATACATGTGAAATCTAACAAACATGGCCTTGAACAATGAGTGTAAAAGATTATTTAACAGATGTGCACACAGCAGTGATCCTTTTCATTACATTTCCCAATCTGCACAATCATTTACACTATACTATATGACCACAGAAATATCTCAGTCCTGTAGCATTACACTTACACCACAGGGCTTTTAAAAGCTTTTATTCTGATTGATTGAAGGATATTTCATGTTCGTGGTAACCGTGGTATAAGAGGAATAAATGACTCTGGTCCTTTAAATTATGTATATATAATGCAGACAGGCAGTGTAACTCCGCTTCACGTCATGCCGCATTACCACCTTGGATGTGTTTTTTTTTTTCAAATAATTCAATGGCCCGTCATCAATTATTTCTTGGTCTATATATAACATTTGCTGTTTCACTTTCTGGGAACAAGCACATACTTGTTTTAGCAATAAATTCATCAGAAGTCTTACAATGGGTTGTAGTATGTGCAGTAGATTATAATGTGGGAAATGTGAAATACAATACCCTCACAATAGAAAAGAGAATGGGACCTCTTTCTTTATCAGCTTCCAAGAAGAGTTTATTCAGACAGTGGAAGATAAAAGAGCAGATCAACTTTAAGCAATGGCTGACTTTGCCGGTCATTGCTCTGACATCATTTCTGTTTGACAGCAACGCTGCATTTAATTAATAGCCCGGCCTCCGTTTTTTTTTTTTTTTGTGAATTTCTCCAAGTTTCCTCTGGGAAAATCTCAGCATATTCTTCCCCGTATTCCTCCACTGTCTCTCCTTTAATCACCTGTTCAATTGTATAAGCTCATTCTTGTTTCTTCTTTGTCTTCTTTTTGCATGAACGCCGGCTCTGGGGCCACCTGGGTCCCATTAAAGTCCAAGAGTCTCTGTCTGTGATCAAATGCAGGTGTGTCTATACATACACTACGACTTGACCAATCTTCAAACAACTCAAGTCAACATCTTTTAAACGGCTTCTTCACGGATCAAAAGTGCCGTTCCACATTTGTTTCAACTGTGTAGCGTTGTACGCTGTTGATGTTGAGTTATTGTTTCATGTAGGTGTCTGTTGACACTTATGATATTTAGAATTAAATAAGAAGAGATAAAATAAAATAGGCTATTTATCAAGTACAAAAAAAGACTTGTTTGTACAGAATTCATGGCACGCCCAAAGTACAGACATTTATTACACAGTAAAACAGCAGTGAAGATTTTGCCCCCCTTGTATATGGTGCATTCCTTCGCGGCCCCCCAAATTTTTTTATAACAAATTTGTTCTAAAACGTAACATTTAATAAGACAAAACATATTAAAGTATACAAAGTAGTGCTGTTGGTTAGTAGCCTTATTTTTTTAGGTTTAATAACACAGAATTCATGATAAATTAATGTGTTTTATGAAATGTCATAATACTGGGGCCCCCCTGGCACCGTCTCACGGCCCCCCTGGGAGTATAATGTTAGAAAAGTGAGACTCAACACCTGTACATTCACCTGATAGCCTCTGGTTTCTCCTCAATTTGGGGGATTCTCTTTTGCTGTATTTCTCCTCTTGGGATTTGGCTAAATCTCCAAAGCTGCTGTGTTTCCCCCATGACTGATGCTCAGGTCACATCATCTTGAGGTCTCATCACCAGAAGTGATCAAAGTCCTGCATGATGCATGAGAAGATAGCGACCGGTCTTTAGCTTGATAACAACGACAAGAACATCAGAGACTACTCATGAATGGGAACTGTTTTTTTATATTTCAGCCTATCTCAGGTAACCGAGAATGAATCTGTTTTGAGATCAGTGATCTTCAATAATGTATTAGAAATGTAACATCTTCAGCACTACGTCATAAATCGTTCGTGAAATCGACAGATTATTGTTTGTATCAGTAGGGTAAACACGTCAGGTTAAATATTTATTAGTTATGAGCACAGCTTTTTATCTTGTGGTTCGGTAAAATTCTCCAGGGGGAAACCCAAGCGAGCAGTGTGTTTGAGTAAGTGTGTTCTGCGCATGCGCGTGTGGTGGTGCGAGCGCTCTAAAAGTGTAGTAAGTTTTTGGGGTTTTTCGGCTGTGTGTGTATAAGATGGTCCTGTAGCAGAGTTTACTGTGAGTTTACTTTCTGCGTGTAGTGGATGTTTGTCACGTTACAACCTTTCATTCCTTTTTAAGTAGGATTACTTCTATAATTATACGAAACAAAATGTAAGTATCAGTTTTTTTTATTCACTGTTTGCGCTGTAGGCTACTGTACAAACAGACCTGTAATATTTTCATCGATTGCTGTGTAGTTTGTGTTTTGTATCGTTGCGTTTCTCGTAATTTAAGGCATTTGTCGATTTATTTTGCCTAGTTTGAACAGTTTTAACTTAAGTTACACGTCGCGCTCATTGCATGCTGCTGCTTACCGACATTCTCAATCTCAGGGTTGATTTTTTTATATATATTAGCTGGTCTACTATATGCCATATAATTCATGTATTATTGTTTATTTCTGTCCATGTAAGAGGACAAAATTTTACATTTCTACAAATTTACAAAGAACTTAAATGAATAGACTACTCCCTGCATTTAGTGTTAAGGAAATATTTTATTCAAAGTTTCTCAAAAGCCATCGGTCGGTTGTTTATACGTTCCCATTAATTCAGTCTCAGGTTTTAAAAGTTTTTGGTTTTGTGCAGATGTATCAGATGTTAATATAGCGCGCTCAGGTGGATTTGTGGAGAATATAAAGAAGCGCGCGTTTGATGCGTCGCGTTTTAAGCGCATCTCGACGCCTCTTCATTCAGTTTCAAAAATGCGTGACATCGAGCTCTCTTTATTAGCTCTTTTTGATTAATTTTACTGAAATTGTTCTTGTTATAAAGAGATTGCTGTATTTTTCCTGGTTATTTATAATATGTAAGACATAATACGGTTTATTTAATTTCAGCAATTTTGTATCTTACATGCTTTCATTAAATTGCGGTGTATACGGATATCATGGTCACACTATACTAATATCAGTCTTTGAGAAAGCCATGTGATCAACAAAAAAATTGCAAAGTAAAGAATAAAATATACAGTGTTGTGTAAAATGCTTTATTATTCCCTAAAATGTGCATCTTTACACTTTTTTCCTTTTTGGCTTAATAATGTTGTAACTCATAATAATGTAATGCATGTAGTAAGTAAATATTTTCCAATTACAGTGAATTGGATAGTTTTGCTTAAATTTGAACCCTCTTTGTCCTGTGTCTTCATTCATTAAGTGAAGTACAGCAAGAGCAGATGTGATAGTAGGAAATGTGGAGGACTCGCATCACCTCCAACCCTCGGGTTAAACTGTGAGGACTGGCAGATAAAGAGATGAAGCTCATAGTCATTACAGACACCCTTGTGTAAATTGGGACAGAAGAGTTGCCAGGTGCCTGACTAAACCCCACAGGCTCACTTTTAGTTGTGTGACGGCTGTAAACAACCTCATTGTTGAGCTTGTGCTTAAAACACGCAAGTGGGCTTGAATACCATGATGTCATCTTCTTACCCAATGCTGTATGCAGTAGTTCTAGATAACAAACATTCAATCTGGGTTTGTTTAAAAGCAATATTGTAGGGTCAAGATTGTCTGGATTTGAAGTAAAGCAGTTTTGATTGGGTTTTAGATTAAATTTTGGAAATGGCTTGATGTGTCATGCCAACTAGCAGTGTGGTCTATTGTTTTCTACAACAGTCTAATGGTTTTGTTCCTCCATTACAGATAAACACCAGGAATGTAACATCAGCCTCAGAGCGAGGAACACATGTGATTGGACATCGTCCACCTCCTGAACTTTTATCTGTCTTGGTTATCCACATCGTTTCAAACTCTTGGCCTTTACATGGAACATACCTTCATCATTCTGGCACACAGGAACAGGTAGTGAGAGTCATGGCAGCTGTCCCAGTCCCGCCACCCCCCCTAATCCCCCCACCACCACCACCTCCTCCACCTCCTCCTGCTTTGGGCAGCGCTTTGACCCGCAGTGACTCCGCTCGTAAAAACAGACTTCGTAACCTGAACTGGGAGCGTATCCCCCGAGAGCGTGTGGAGGGCCGCAGGAGCGTGTGGAGCGGATCACTGGATGACGATGAGGACTTCTCTATTGACTTGAACTCTCTGGATGAGCTGTTTGCCCAGAAAGCAGACAGCAAGCCGGAAAGGCCCAACAGCTTTCGACGAAGTTTGACGCGCTGCGGGTCTCCGCAGGAAACTAACGCTGACAAAGTAAGCATGAATGTAAAATATTCACCACAATAATGAAATGCTGCCAGTGCTTCAGTACAGAATTTTAGGATTTGAAAATGAAAATGTGACATGTTTTATCACATATGATAGCCCAAATTTGAAATGTGACACATACACACGGCCGGGGCAGTGGACAGCTATCATTGCAGCGCCTAGGGAGCAGTCACAATCTCGACTGTGAAACTCAAACCTGCGAATGTTCGAGTTACTCTCTGACCATTAGGTCACAATTGCCTCTTGAAAACATCACTGAAAGATAGTTAAGCACTTTCAAAGGTCTTTCAGTTTAGTTGTCTGACTTGTTGATATCCAGCAAGCAATTTCGCATCTAGCCGTCCAACATAGCCCAGGCATCTAAGCTAATACAAGAAAAAAAAGTGTAAATTTTCTTTCAAAATTTCTGTCAGTGGAAATTGAATATACTTCTAACCATAGCCCAACAATAAATAAAATAAAATAAAGCAAAGCAAACAGCTTGTAATGCATGTTAACCTCAGACATCACATAAGTTATTTAGACAAAAACGACATGTAACCCGTTTATTTTGGCTAGAAGTTGGTTACTCATAGCCGGACTATATTGGGTCTATAAACTAAAAATGGCTGGGTTATTTTTGACCCATAATGGGTAAATATTGTACAGAACATGTGCTGGGTTAAAAAAAGACCATGGGTTATTTTAACCCAACTGGTGGGTTATTATACCCCATGGTTGCATAGCAACAACCCAACAGGGTAATTTTTGACCCAGCACGAGGTAATTTTTAACCCAGCACGTGCTCTGTCTAATGTATACCCATTATGGGTCAAAAATAAAGCAGCCATTTTTAGAGTGTAGTTTATCTAGATTGTGAAAGATGACTATTGCTTGCTGGTTTGTGTTGCAAAGCTGGATTAAATTGTGTCATTGCATCTGTTGTAAATAAAATTAGTTTATAATGTTAAAAATGTATGCGGTACATTTTCTGCAAACAAGGTTTATATTCATGACCTAATACTTGTTTTTCTTTGAAGGTTACGCTGCTTGACTCAAAACGCAGCATGAATGTTGGAATATTCCTACGGCAATTGAAAATGTAAGTTTTTGGTTTTATTATTGGTCAATATTGTTTCCAAACATGTCATCTCATTTGTCATTGGTTCTTAACGATCAGATTTATCGGTTGAGTTACACAAGTTATAATGGGGTCAGATTTTACTGTGCGAGGACAAGCAAGTGAAATAAATTAGACACAAAACTTACATTGAACTAAACAACACATTAAAACTCCACAGGGTTAACACAGCTCATGGAATTTCTGGAATATCACTGCATTTTTAAAGGTCTTTTCCGCACATTGAAAATCAGGGAATTTTATATATTTTTTATCCAGGTCATGGAAAATCAAGGATTTTTGTTTGTTGCTTAAAATTTTTGTTTCCATTTATCAAAATGTTCCACTTTGTTAAGTGTTTACCAACCTTTTTTCTGCCACGGCACAGTTCTAATAAGTAAAAAAATCATATTGCACACCACTATCACAACAAGCATTAACAGAACTCACATTTAATGGGAAACTGGATCTTGTAATGAACACAAAGATGATATCCTGTCTGGAATTGATGACCAACTCTGCAACCTGGTAGCTAGCTTCAATTGCTTTTTCAAACACTGTGGTAGTGTTATTTTGCCACGGTACACCAAACAATTGTTCACGGCACATTAGTGTGCCACGGCACTGTGGTTGGGAAACACTGACATAATGAATACCATTTCCATGTCCAAGCCTCCACTGACTACAATTTAAAGTTGTTTATTGGCACTGTTTATTCATTTTCAGGCTTTAAAGCTACCTTTTAATAAACTCACGGTGTACACTACATTATGGCGGCATTGGCTCAGTGGTTCATGTAGGTTGTCTACAAATCAAAAGGTTGGTGGTTCAATCCCCGGCTTCACCGGACCAAGTGTTGAGGTGTCCTTGAGCAAGACACCTAACCCCAGCTGCTCCTGGCGAGCTGGCTGGCACCTTGCATGGCTGACAAATTGTAAAGCGCTTAGGATGGCCATAGGTCTGTTAAAAGCGCTATATAAATGTAGTCCATTTACATTATCCAGGCTCACAGCATCCAGTACGCGGCATAGGTCATGGAAATTCAGCTTTTTAGTCCTTGAAAGTGAGGGAAAAGTCAGGGAATTTAACAGTGAGAACCCTAACTCCATAATATACAAAAAAAATCCATAAATACTAAAACCTAAAAACAATCCATACGAATCCAGGTGTGTTAAAAGTTCAAATGTAAAAAAGTGTCCACCAGTGTATAAAAAATCCAAAAAAGTGCCAAGTCCTTTAAAATAATCTGGAATGGTAATTTATGCATCAGAAACCCAACACTCCAGCAAGATGTTGGGTTTGGGGGTAGGATTAGGATAAAAACAGCCTCATCTGCTGAGATTTCACAAGTTTTTTGGCGGTTGCTTTATCCCTTCTAGACACAACCGTCTGTGCTGCCTTCTTTATAGACGATTTCAGCAGTAACAACATAAACAAGTGGCTGTCGTGGTTCCGCACGTAACTTCCGTTAAACTCCGCTAAGAATAAACAAAGTTTTTAAACATAGTTTATTTATATAACAAGTAAAAAAACAACACATAGATTACCTAGAAAACCAAAACATTTGTAATTTTTGATGAGGCATTGGTTCAATGATCAGTTTGGTAACAAAAGTTCGGATCCAGACGTGTATCGCGTCAGCGCATGTGCGTCCGATAAAAGCGTCTATACTGGCAGCTCATTTCCTTTCTTTCCCAAGTTTTAAAGTACGAGTAAAAGCGATATAGACCCCATTAGGCTACGGTAGACATGTCATTCAACCTAATTTAAGTCGATGTACCATCACAAGATTCTTGAAAAATATATTATGAAGGTTGAAAAACTACAAAGTGTCACTTTAAACTAAATGAAAACACAATTTCTAACTTTTGCTCATTATTCCTTGTTTAGATAGGATATCAAGCGGGTAAAACATTAATCGTCTCGCTTACTCAAAAAACTTGCGTACAGGAAGTGAAACCTGACGTGAGATTTGATCGTAGTCACTGCTCGCGTCCATATTGATAAGTCTTACGTGAAAACAATCGAACGCACAGTTTTCTATCATACGCTCGTTTCGTTTAATGAGACCCTTTATATTTCTGTTTTCACAAATTTGTAAAAATTGTGTTAATTTCCACAATAGTGTACGATTCTGTCATTAAATGAACCAATTAACATTGATCAATTATATCTGCTCTATAGAGATCTTTATGAACCGTTAAGCAGCAGTAAAGTTTGACACAGTTACGTTTCAGGATATGAGGGCTGTGATTTGGTCCCATTTGTTAGAAACAGGAACTGAAGGTTTATAGAGAGAGACTTTAACACTTCAGACGGGCGACAGCAGCAGCAGGTTGTTTATTTTAGACCTCAGACGAAGAATGAATGCGTGAATGAAAAGTGACCTGATGACAAGGGTTACGATGATGTCCTCCAATCAGAACAGCTGGATTTAATGGTCAATGAAAGAGGTCAAAGGTCACACCTGCTAAATCTCTGTGAAAGTTGTCAAAGTTTTGCAGTAAATGTGCCTTTTTGGATTCAGAAGTGTTATCCTATTCAGTGTTATTTATTTAGCAGATTGGACAGGAAGTCATAAATCATTAATGGTCTGTGAGTCTCTTTGAATGCAATGGTTTTTGTTGTATTAAAGGAAAGTCTGTGGTGTCATGTCTAAACTTGGGTCCTGTATACACATGCGGGTACTGTTGGTCTCATTTCAGTTTGAAAAGCTCTCTTAATGAGACATCTGAAATCTGTCAGAACATGTGAAGGAATTACGCTGAAATCCCCGCGTTTGTCTGAACACTTTTTTATTTGCTGTAAGCTTATATAAGCGCACACTTTTGAAGTGTGGGCGGTGGGGTGTGAATTATAATCTACTGTGGTCAAAGCAGGACTTTGTTCTTCAAGTCCCCGTACCTTTAATTATTTCATGTTGAACTCTTTGACCCTCTAATACTTTAACATTTATAATTATAGCTCATGAGAAACAAAGATAAACCAGTGGTACAGGACCAGATGTCAATATCTTCTGTCTAAACCAATACTGAAAAACCAATACTGATTCGGTTTTTTGTTCATTTACCTGCTTTTTGGCTGTTTTTGTTTTCCAATTGCCGTTATTGAGGGCCTGATAATACAAACTACAGGACTGTGGTTTGTGTTACTCAAGATACAAAATGTATTAATGCTTTTTTACCAACAAAGTTGACAAATTTTGGTGTTTTATAATCCAGGGTCACTTATAGTAATAAATCTACTTCATTGTCTGTCTAAACAAAACTGCTTGATGCTTTTGCCATCTTGATCGTTTGCGTTTTTCGTTCTGTTGATGAATATGTGTCAGTATGTGTGCAGGCGTGTAATGTTTCCTTACAAGGTAACATCGCCATCTATTGGCCTAGCACACACAATACAGTGTTTTTAGTTTTTTACTGATCTGTGTAAACGTAGATGTTTTTGGCAGCATTGTCGTGTGTAATTTTCCAAAAACCCAAAGGACACCTTAATGTTTTTACTACATTATTGTCGTGTAAACAATTGTTTCCAATGGAAGTGCAAGACTTTTCAAAAACACCAGCAGCTGGCGGGTTTTGTCCACTCAGCGCTAAGTGCCGAGAGATGAAAAATTTTCAATTTTGGCTTAAATGTTCAGCTCGTCAATGTCACTTCTCACCTTCCGTTCAATCACAGTGGAGGAGGGGCGGGATAAATATTACAACAACCAACCGGCACATCGTTCAACAAAGCAGAAGTATCATAGCAAACAAAGTGCTTAGCTGAAAAAAAAGCTGGCAAGTACCTATAGACCAGTGGTTCTCAAACTGGGGTCCAGGGCCCCCAGGGGGGCCGCGAGATGGTGCCAGGGGGGCCCCAGTTTTATGACATTTTATAAAATACATTAATTTATCATGACTTCTGTGAAATGAAACCTAAAAAAAATAAGGCCGCACTACTTTGTATAATTTAATGTTTTGTTTAATTAAAATGTGAAGTTTTAGAACTGTTTATTGTCATAAATTTTCTTTGGGGGGGGGCGCGGAGGAATGCACCGTACACAAAGGGGGCCGCATGCTGGAAAAGTTTGAGAACCACTGCTATAGACATTGGCTGTTTCTCAAAATCAAGGATACTGCCTTGGCAGGACTGGTCTTTCCAAGTCACTTCCTTCAGAGGCTAGGCGAGGCTCCTCTTTAGAATTTGTAGAACATGTAAATGAAACAGGCTAACAAGTGCACGTCATTGCGTCATTACGTCAGTAAAAAGGTGTGCTTTCGGCGCTGCGCACATAGGATTGTGGGTGATTTGAGAGCGCGAAGGATACACATCCTTTCCTGTATATGGGATATTTTTAGAACGAAGGACTCAGTCCTTGGTTGCAATTTCGAGGATCCTCGACATTGGAACAGTCCTTTGACGGATGATGAAGCATCCTCGAAGCCAGTATATACATAGACGACTCATGACATGCTGGAACGCAATCTAGTGTCGCCGCCAAATTGGTTGAGTCTCCTCACTTTACGCTAGCAGCAGAGTCAATCACAATCAACGGAGAGCGAGCAACTATGCCCGTATTTTGATTGCATTTATTGGCGCAGTATTGATACCAGAGCGCATGGGATTACCTTTCACAAGTAAGATTGAGCAATAATTTTGGTTATTTTACTATTTATAATATCATGTCTCGTAACTAACGTTATTTACGTGTAACCAAACCGTGTGAAAATTCGATTATTGTAGTTGGGGATACACCTTCCTAGGTAGAAATAAATGCAGGGGGGTGCATTGGAGACCCATCCAAGATGGTGGCTGCGCTGATATGTCTACGAGGCTTCTACATATACTGTAATGTCTATGGCAAGCACCTACAGACAGTGTCCGCCTGGCGTTTTTAGCCGCGCTTAAACGGTTTGGTGTACAGGCCTCCTCACAGTGATGGGCTTGCAACAGAAAGCATTACACCAGGATACACATTAATATACACAGATCTTCCAAAAAACTTTATTTAAAATGAATGTTACGTTATAGATGTTTATTTGACTTGAACATGAGCTATTGTAATGCCATGTTTTAACTCTGTTGGATCAGATTAGATGTAGGAAGTGATTTTCACAGACTTTTTCCTCTTGTTGAAGTGCTGCATGTGAGATTGTAGAAGATGTGAGGCGAGGAGTCGGCCAGCGTTACGGAGCAGAAAAACTCTCGGAGCTCTGCAAACTTCTGCCTGATAAAGATGAGGTATGAAGTCATCTCTGACATTTACAGACAATAACACAAACACACTTCTCTAGAGGTAAACTTTGGTGCATCATCTCTTATTCTGTATTATTTGTGCATGACACCTTAAATCGTTTAGAAATTATTTCTTTAAGCAACTAGACTCAGTTTAAACAGATCATTGAAAATCCTACAGACTTGGTTTGGGCTCTTTTGACTTGTACAACCAGGAAAACACCAGAGCTATCAGTCAGATATCAACATGTTTAAAGCCGTTCAGAACGAGTTTTACACAGGCAATACTCAATGTAAAAATCTACTTTGATTTTGTCCAGGAGACCAGACTGAAGAAGTTCAATGGTGATCGTAGTTTACTGCCAGAATCAGATCTCTTCATACTCTCACTGGTGGAGTTACCAAGGTAAACATTTCTGACCAAACGCTCACTTATTTATTTTTTAACCTTTACCATCCTGTCAAAATCTCTTCTCTATTACTCTAACATAAATGTTTCATGATGTTTATCTGGCTGCTGTTCCTCTCTTTATCATCATCATCATCATCATGATGTGACCCCTTCAGCTTTCGTATGCGTCTGGATGTCATGATCCTCCAGCAGGAGTTTGACCCTGCGGTGTCCTCCATCTGTGTGGCGGCCAGATGTCTGGGAGAGGCGGCTCGAGGTAAACACTCATTTGTTTAGACCTTTCAAAGTGTAGAAACCTTCAGCTCTCCTCCTAAATCAATATCACATGTGAGCCATGAGCAAACGCTGCAACAGATCTTTGCACGAGGTCCTGCAGTTTCAGATCTGATATTTGATCAAATAAGTGAAACCTCATGATGACATGATTGATGTTGGTGTGGTCTTCTTTATACAGAACTGCTGAGCTGCCCTGAGCTTCATTATATCCTGCGCTTGGTGCTGAAGGCGGGAAACTATATGAATGCTGTAAGTGTTCACCGTGTTGTACGCTTGAATCAAGCATGATTCTTGTAGGAGTCAGTCTGACCTCTCTGCTGTGTTTAGGGAGGTTATGCCGGGAATGCTGCCGGATTCAGGATTTCCTCTTTACTCAAACTGGCAGACACCAAGGCCAACAAACCAGGCATGAACCTCCTTCATTTTGTTGCCATGGTAAGTGTCTTAAAAATCACATGGCATCACTTTCACTTTCATTATTAACACTGTAACTGTGGGTTCACACCAGACGCGAGTTCAACGATTTGCACAAGTAGATTACATACAAAGTCAATGCAAAGACGAGATCAGACGCATCCTCACGTGGAGCGATGCGAATGACGCGATATGGGTGGCGTGTTTGCCGCGAAAACATGCGCTATTCGCCTCAAACGTGTCTTAAAAAAGTTAAAAAAGTTAAAAATATTCAACTCGAGCAAAAATTCACATTACACGAAATCCCGCGACTAATCTAGAGTGAGTAACGCGATGCCCCGCGTTTGGTGTGTACGTAGCATAAAGGATTTTGTGGGTTTTTTTTCAGCTCATGTTTTAATGTAAATGTGCTAGTGCAAACACATTTCCCAGTATTCACTGTATACTTTCTGCTTTTATTGACAAACCAGTATGCATAAGACTAAGATAAATGTCAAACATAAGTTATTATTAGGGCTGTCAAAAGATTAATTGCAAAAGATTAATCACATACAAAATAAAAGTTTTTTGCATAATTTATGTGTGTGCACTGTGTGTAATTATATATATATATATATATATATATATATATATATATATATATATATATATATATATATATATATATATATATATATATATATATATATATATAAATATATATATATATATGTATATATATATATATATATATATATATATATATATGCATTGCACTTCTTAAGAAAAGTCACCATATTGCTAGTTTATGTTTAGGGTCATTCTTTAAAGTCATTTACATTTGCAAGTAAATAAACTGGAGCTTTCAAAAGATTAATTGCGATTAATCACATAAAAAATAAAAGTTTGTGTTTGCATTATATATGTGTTTATGTGTACTGTGTGTGTATATATATATATATATATATATATATATATATATATATAAATATACACATACACGTATGAATTGAAGAAAATTGTTAATTGTTAGCAAATTTCTTATTTATATTTATAATATAAAATATACCAAAATATATATAAATATACATGTAAATGTTTCTAAAAATACAATTATAATTACACACATTGCACACACATAAAAAAACTTTTATTTTGTATGCAATTAATCGCAATTAATCTTTTGACAGCTCTAAAATAAAGCTGTTTGGGTAAAAGTTTAAATGTGCATTGGGACAGAATACAGATAAATGATTCACATTAATGTGTGATGATTTTAAACCACAGGAGGCGGTGAAGAAAAATAAAGATCTGCTGATGTTTCCCAGCCGCTTGACTCGCATCAGTTCAGCATTAAGGTAAGATGATCTGAGATCTAATGAGACCTCATACAGGTCCTATCTGGATCATGCATCATTCCTTTATATTTTGGGATGAAACATTACATCTCGCAAGAGAAATGAAGCTTGATTTAAAACCATTAGCATTTTATGTATAGTGAAATACTTTCATTACCATAATGACACAAATGATTGTTCTCACAAATAAGAAAAGTGTATTTGTTGCAATGCTATTTATTGCCTTTTCATTTTGCATGAGGTATGATCCATGATGATAAAATATAATTTGATTACATAATCATATATAATAATCCCTCTGCATTCATATGATGTCCCATGTTAGATTATCAGAGGGGTCTGTGGAAGAGGATTTATCACGACTACAGAGTCGAATCACAGAACTCCGAATCCGAGCTCACTCAGATGCCGAGATCGAGGAGCAGACCCGATCTTTTCTAGAGGTACGTCCACATCAGTGTTGAGATTCACACATGCTGATGTTCAAGTTTAGTGTGTAAACTCCTCTTTGTTCAGGTTGCAGACGTGAGGCTTCAGGAAGCTCAGGATGAGCTGGAGATCTTACAGAAGGCCAGTAAAGCACTGATGGAGTTCTTATGTGAAGATGAAAGCTCATTTAAACTTGAAGAGGCCTGTCATATCATCCACTGCTTCTGTCAGCGCTTTCAGAGAGCTGTGCAGGTGAGCAGCACCCAAATTAATATACAACACCGATGTCCATTTCATCAGGAGGTCACAGAAACAATATAAAGTAGTTTGTATCTCAACATAGAGCTGGAAGAGAAAAGATTTTGCCATAGAGTGTCTAGTAAACATCCAACGTCCAAATAGATACGTTATCCTTTGTTGCATGCAATATCATTGTCAATATTTAATATATCATCCAGCCCTGTTGTATTTTATGTTTAAATCTGACTTGAAAACTGTTTTTATTGTTAATGTAACTTACGATGTTACATGTATGTTTGCTTTCAGGAGAATAGAGAGCGAGAGCTGCAGGAGCAGCGGCGTCTGGCACGTGAGCGTGAAAGCACGGAAAAGCGTCGGTCTCTGGCCTTGTGCACCGGACTGGAAGCAGAGAAGGAATCGGACGACCTGGAGTGGGCTCTACAGAGAAGTTTAAGTTACTCAGGGGTGCGACGTAGCCTGAGTAGACACTCGCATTACATCCCTGCATCAGATGAGAGACAAATAAAGTCTGCGAAGTCTGAGGACAGACAAGGATTCAGGCAAGACTCAAGACTTATGGTACAGAACGATGACGCTAACGCTGTTGAAACCGAACTGAGGTTGAAGAAAGAAAGTAAAGAAGGTGAGAGTTTAAGCACAGGTTTCGTATGTGGACTTCATCGAGGTCCAACGGCCACACAGTACACCGTGAAAAGCAATGCGAGGACAGTCCCCAGTGATGATGGTGCTTTTGTTGTGTTAGCAGAAACCACTATCGTGACACATCAGCGGGAGGCTGTGAATGTCTCAACGCTCACAGGAATATCCACTAACAAAGTTTGGAAAGTTGAGAAACTGGTTCAGGACACTTCTGAAAGGCTGACACAGATAGTGACCGTTGCCTCTGAGAAGAAGGATTATTGTGCAAATGGCAAAGCGGTTCAATCGGAAATTGTGCCACGGACAGAAGCCGAAACTGACTGTAGCCTGGTTGGAAAGACTTGTTTGAGCTCCTCCTGTCCAGATGAAACCAGTCCAAAAACCCCAGACAGTGAGCATGTTTACCCTCGAGTTGGAGAGATGCTGGAGTGCCACACACTGGTGAGGGGCTTACGCTCATACGAGAGCCTTTCACCGGCCGCGGCACGGCCGGCCACCAATCGCTGTTCCAAATGGAAGAAAGAGCGGGAGGGTGAAGAGAGGCATGGTGTTGCTAGCTCGCCGCACGTTAAGGAAGATTCCCGTCTGGCAAAGACGCCAACGCGAGGACAAACGAAAAGACGAGTCTCCAGCAGTAGCGGTATTACAAAGGTGCGCACTAAAGCTGAGCCGACTCCTGCCGACGGTCCCGTGGCACGCCCTTCATCTGTACCTCCTACGACTGTGCGCCCGCAGCTAGCCGCACGCCTCACTCTCGTCCAAACCTCTGGAGTGAGACAGAAGATGAACGTCCAGTCTGACGTCAAACAAAAATGTAACTCTGTAGATAAAGTAAACCAGGACAAAAACAAAAGCCGCGAGCAGTTTGTAAGAGGCTCACCGTTGCGGGTGGCTAAACGGCTTGCGACCAACTCTCCTAATGCGTCGCATAGCCCAACTGCTGCTACGACCCCGAAAACCATACGCACCGCTATCATCAGTGCAGCCAAAGCTAAGAGCACCAAGAGCCCGGGCAACAAAACTCCCGTGTCTAAAGTTTCAAGACCTAACCCGCAACCCATGTGGAGATAATATTTGATTGTATAAGGAGTGGTTGTATGGGTATGGTTAGTTCCTTTGGTTGATGCCAAGGTTTTTGTTAGACTCCTTTCAAAATGCCACTAAATATTCATACGATTCCCTTTGGATTGACAGTTCACTGGATCCTGAGCAGAACGTCCACCTTCTTCTCCATTCATTCACATGTCATGTTTTTCACCTTCCATTGATTCTCATTCATGTTCAGACTATGGAGACTCTACCTCTGAACACTTGTGTAATCTATACGGGTAACAGCGCACATCTGATGTCTGACAACTTTTCTTCAATATGTGTTTGTCTTGCCATCTTAGATTGTAAGCTCTATTTTAAGACCTTTATTTAATTTTTAAACTGATTGAGGTGCCATAGTCAAAGACACGACAGTAAAGCGTGGTGAGACAGCACAGCCTCTCTCAGCTT
This sequence comes from Misgurnus anguillicaudatus, assembly GCF_027580225.2. NCBI lineage: Eukaryota > Metazoa > Chordata > Actinopteri > Cypriniformes > Cobitidae > Misgurnus > Misgurnus anguillicaudatus. The sequence goes on along the minus strand of NC_073352.2, from coordinate 5,952,186 downwards.
CGCTTTCGACTGACTTAGTCAAGTTGACGGCACATCACAGTTTGATAGAAAACAATGATGGTGAAACGCAATAATGATGTAATAATTTATAAATCTAGATCCCAAAGCAAATGATTTCATGTGAATATGTTGAGTTCTTTCACTTTAATGCACTTTACAGATGAAAGAGATTTGATTCTGGTAAAAATGATCTCTAAAGTAATCTGCTGTACTAGTCTGTGTTTTGCAGTTAACTGTTTTGAAAACATTGACGGCGTTTATTAATATTTCTATTTTTAAATTAAAGAGAATTTATAAATAAAAGCAGATTTTAACTTTTTTTTGTTGTTTGTTTGATACAACTTATAGACCAATACAAAGACACATTAGTCCCTTTCACACATACAGTCTTTACTGGTAATTTACTGGTAAATTGCAGTTAACATGTCATGTGTGAACAGAACCTTTCCGGTAAATCAGTGCTCCCAATTTACCAGTAAGACAGGTTGTAAGATTAACGGTAATTTACCGGTAAACGCTGTGTGTGAACGAAAAATATAGCATTACCGGCATTTAGATGACGTCAGACCGCGCTGACAGATCGGGCGGGCCAATCAGAAAGTTTTTTATACAGGTGACGCGGTTTCCCCCAGACTGTTTACGGACGTTTCCACACACATGTTGCTTAAAAGTCGAGCACACCTGAAGTTAACATCCACATTTCTTCACCAAAGTTGTTTAAAACAGCTTACCATCTAATTGCCAAATTGCCGACGTCCTTAGCACACCATCTGTGAAGCCTAATGTGCAAACGCGCAGGTTCCGTTTGACGCCGCCTAACGCAATGTTGTTGGGTCACGAGCAACTTCGCGACCGTTTGCCACAGATGTGAAAACAACAAAATACGGACCGTGAATATTAAGTCATAACCCGCCGTTTACAAATACGACACGGACGGAGCTCGCCGGCCGCGCTACAGGTAACTTCCGCTTTCTCTCCGAGTTTACCGGTATTTTGATACTAATGTGTGAATGATGTCTTACTGGTAAAAAGACGGAACGTCACTGCATGTGTGAACAGCACATTTTTGTATTTACTGGTAAATTCATTCTGGTAAATTCATGGTAATTTACCAGAATTACTGTGTGAAAGAGGCTATTGATATTATTATACTAGTTTATCTTAAAGGTTCTCTAAGCGAATTCACGCGTTTTAGACCATAAAACATTTTTTGGTACATACAGCAAACATCTCCTTACTATCTGCTTGCTTTCTGTCCGCTGATCACACTGTACAAAAGCGATCTCTGTAGACAGCCCAGCCTCCACAACCTGCAATCATAACAAACTGCTCAAACCTACACCAGAAACCATAACACAGTGTTCTAACCAATAAACGCCAAGAAGGATTTGGGGGTTGGCTTTGGGCGCGTTCATGAAAGCACGGAAGGGAGGGGGAGGAGTTAACTACGCTCAGTTTGTTTGAAAACACATTTCAAAAATCAACACACAGATTCGCTTAGAGAACCTTTAAGATGGTCATGACATGTTTCGTTTTATTAAACATTGCTGTAATTATTCAGCTGGTTGCCAGTTACTTACTGTAAAAGGTAAAGACTGAAAATGTTTCATGTTTATGTAACTTTGAACAAACTGTTGCTAGTAAATAACATAAATGCAAAATCGACAGTAAGTTACTGGCAGCTAGTTGCCAGTAATAGCCAGTAATACTGTAATTTCTACAGAATTTTTTTACAGTGTATACTTATTACTGTATTTTTCGGAGTATAAGCCGCATCATTGAAAAATGTGTGATTAAGACGAAATAACATATATAAGTCACGAATAGTCACAGTGGACTATACGCCGCGTTTATTTAGAAAATTATTACAAAAAATACTAACCCGAAGAACAGACATTTAATCTGGAAAGGCAAGTTATTCAACTAAACAATAGCAGACAGAACAGCAGGCTGAATAGATGTCTGTACGTTAAAGTCATATTATCAGTTATTTAAACAATAAACAATAGCATACAAAACTTCCCTGATAGGTTGAATAGGCTAAATTAACCAAACAAGCCAACTAGCATGAAGTTTGCATACTTGACATTCCACATCACTGAATTCATTGAATTACATAAATACAGAAGCAGCATAATGGACTCTCGCAGCTGTGGACGGTAATGATGTCCTTTGCCTCATAAATGTCAAAATTAATTCATGCTGACTTACAAGGCGCACCTTACTATAAGACGCAGCACCAGCAAAGTTATAAAAAAAAAACGCGGCTTATAGTCCGAAAAATATGGTACTCAATTTATTTTGCCAAAAAACATACAAATGTAATTTATGGCCATTTCCCACCCTGTTTTTCATCCTCTGATTTGTGTGTTTCAAGAGTGTTTGGCCTGACTCAATGTCCCGCCCACTTCTATAATTGACAGGCTGCTTTTAAGTTTTTAGTTTTACAAATAAAGCTTTTTAAATGGACTTTTTAAGCAGGTTGTTCAACTCACAGACAGCCGAACAATCTCATAAGCACAATGATAAAAGTTTTCACCACTAAAGGAAGTCATTGGCTAACACGTATCATTCTCGGCTAGTGTGTAGAAACACTGTGATGTTTTTACGCTTTTAAACAGAATGAAACCCTAAATAATGCACTTACTGACACCCTTTAAAAAATTCCAGTATCTTGTTTTATTTTGTGCTCTTGGACTGTACACTACTAGTCTTAATGTGGTTGTGCATAATTTCAAACATGGCAAAAGTAAAATTTTATATAAAAAACGCACAATTTATTTCTCATGTAAACATGTGATGAGAAACAAAGATTTTAAATATATGTCAAATACAACAGTGGTTCCCAACCTTTTCACTTCAAGGCCACCTAGTCACTCACTCAATTTTTTTTTAAATAAAATTAACTTGGAATGACTAGAGAGATGTACACTCACCTAAAGGATTATTAGGAACACCTGTTCAATTTCTCATTAATGCAATGGTGTGAGGGATGTTTTCTTAGTGCCAATTGGGCATCATTTAAATGCCACGGCCTACCTGAGCATTGTTTCTAACCATGTCCATTCCTTTATGACCACCATGTACTCATCCTCTGATGGCTACTTCGAGCAGGATAATGCCCCATGTCACAAAGCTCGAATCATTTCAAATTGGTTTCTTGAACATGACAATGAGTTCACTGTACTAAAATGGCCCCCAAAGTCACCAGATCTCAACCCAATAGAGCATCTTTGGGATATGGTGGAACGCGAGCTTCGTGCCCTGGATATGCGTCCCACAAATCTCCATCAACTGCAAGATGCTATCCTATCAATATGGGCCAACATTTCTAAATAATGCTTTCAGCACCTTGTTAAATCAATGCCCAATAGAATTAAGGCAGTTCTGAAGGCAAAAGGGGGTCAAACACAGTATTAGTATGGTGTTCCTAATAATCCTTTAGGTGAGTGTACATACTTAAAATAGAAAAATCTTGATTTTTGCTTGTTATAGCTTATTTTGTCCAATTTGTAATTTTTTCAAGTCATCTTGAGGCCCCCTTGGAAATCTGCTGAGGCCCCCATGGCCTCCGGCCCCCTGGTTGGGAAACACTGAAATGCACGACATGTATAGGGGGCATGTATAGTTTTAAGTCTCGTGGTTGTAAAGTCTTCAGGTTTAACTGAATGTATGAAGTTTAGCAGTATTGTTACTTTTATTGGTAAATATCTACAAAGTCTGTATTATTTAAAATCACACTGATAAACTTGCTAAAAAGAAAGCTGTAGTTAAGGTAAAGTGTAAGCCGATAAAGCACTGATCCAGATCATTAAAAGCTCATTGTTTTCTGTCCATCAGTTGCACTGAAAGCCCTTTATAACCTCATGCTCTTCTCTTGACACAGTCACTCCCAGCCTGTAAACGTTACCATGGTGATGTTTCAGTCATTGTGAAGAATTCAGTGCTGAGAGGGGGGAAGATGCTCCTCATATTGGGCTCTCTGTGGTAAAGGTCCTTTTATAGGACATACTGACGCCAGAACTCTTGGGAAAAGCAATAAAGCAGTGGTGTTTGTCTATGCATGTACTGAGGTGTCATTCAGTGTGTTTGAGAAGTGAGGATATGAATGACATCATTATGATGCGGGTCGGGGATCTAATAAATCACCAGCTCTATAGTGAAGATCATTCATGACATCTTGACCTTCCTCATACTAGTTCAAACCGTACTTCTGTCTTTAATTTCTGCATGAACTTAATACTGCTGCTGTATGCGGTCTCTATTTCGGATTTCAAGCAAAACTTTGCATATTTCAGATTCACTTTTCTTTCTGTTCAAAGCGATACTTCTGAAAGACTATCACCTGGTTTATCTAGTATTGTAGTCTAATATACAGGATTCCCACGGGTCCTTGAAATCCTTAAAAGTTTGTGAATCTGGTGGGAAAAATCAAGGCCTTGGGAAGTTTTTGAAAATATACATACATAGATACAGGTCATTGAAAGTGCTTGAATCTATTTTATGCGAGAAGTTTTCTGGGAAAAAAATGCTTATATCTTCTGTATGCAAATGTTGATAGCAAAATGTTTTTTTTTTTTTTTTGCATATTTCTGTTTGACACATGAAAACGTCTCTGGTTATGTATGTAACTGTTGTTCACTGAGAAGGGAACGAGACGCTGCGTCCCTGTAACGTCGTCTTTGGCAATATTTCAGATAGAGATATACTTCCTGACTCCCGCGTCACCCTGTCTTTGTTGTTAAGCCTCACTATTGGTTGAATTTGATATACACATTCAGACACTCTTACCCCTGGAGGCGTCCCCAAAGTTTCACCGCAGTGACGCAGCGCGAGTTCCCTCGAAAGAGAACTGTAACAATGTATCTTAAAAGGTAGCATGATGTAACCTTGCTCTCACTTGAAATGTGTCCCCACAAAGATGTTAAAATTGCAGAAGTTTCATGATGGCTATGATGCTCACCCCAACCAACCCCAAGCTACCTTCATTCATGTGAACAGGTTTTTTCAACAACCACTTAATCAACAGCACCCTCTAGTGACGCAATAAAAAATACATTTTGTGCTCCAACTATTTGCTTTACTTTTTGTTTGAATTCATATTTGTCCTACACATTTGAATAAGTTTAAGACCTCATGAAGGAGAAACAACGTTGACAGTAAAATTTAAATTCTGCCCTGAGAACCTGGCAATATGTCTTTGTATCTGTTCATTCCTTGTGAAAATTGACCATGACTTTATTACAATTAAACAAACAAACAAACAAAAAAACATATTCAAACTGTAGTTAAAGAGTAACTAAACCCTAAACCAACTTGTTATAGTTAATGATCTGTAAGAATGGGGCTTTATTAGTGCTGTTCATTGAGTATCTTTTTTGACATTTGGGCATACGGTATACATTTTTACATCATATATTGTAGCATTGAAACACTTTATACCTTAATGTCAAAAAACTTACTCAAATCAATGAACAGCACTAATAAAGCCCCATTCTTACAGATCATTAACTATAAAAAGTTGGTTTAGGGTTTAGTTACTCTTTAAATGACAAAGATGACTTTTAAAAAATAAATATTTTTTTCTTTATTAAATGAACAACTCAAAAAGGCAACGAGGCACAATTCATTGCCTTTTTGAGTTGTTCATTTAATAAAGAATTTTTTTTTATTTTTTAAAAGTAATCTTTGTCATTTATTTTTTAGCATTAAGGTATAAAGTGTTTCAATGCTACAATATATAGTGTAAAAAAGTATACCGTATGCCCAAATGTCAAAAGAGATACTCAAATCAATGAACAGCACTAATAAAGCCCCATTCTTACTGATCATTAACTATAAAAAGTTGGTTTAGGGTTTAGTTACTCTTTAACTAACACTGTAAAAAAATTCTGTAGAAATTGCAATGTTATTGCAGCTGGGTTGCCGGTAATTTACCATAGATTTAAATTTATGTTATTTACTGGCAAGAGTTAGTTCAAAGTTAAATAAATGTTAAATATTAACAAGTCTTTATCTTTACAGAATAAAACTATACAATAACACAGCCTCATGCAAAGCATTCTGGGAACCAGAAATCATCATCAACCTTTTTCTGTTTCTTGCTTCAGATTTTGTTTCCCAGAATGTTTTGCTTGATGCTGTTTTTTTAGTTTTACTCTGTAAAAACAAAGACTTGTAAATGTTTAATGTTCATTTAACTTTGAACAAAATGTAACATAAATTTAAATCTACGGTAAGTTACCGGCAACCCAGCTGCAATTTCTACGAATTTTTTTTACAGTGTACAGTTTGAATATGTTTTATTTTGTTTGTTTGTTTAACTGTAATAAAGTCATGGTTCATTTTCATATGGGATGAATAGATACAAAGACATATTGCCAGGTTCTCAGGGCAGAATTTAAATTTTACTGTCAATGTTGATGTAACATAGAAAATAAATTAAATAGTTTTTAGTATTAAAAAATCGAAACAATATCTGACATAAGTGAAAACCATATAGGTCTACTTGCTATAGACTTGCTATCTGACAAATGGCTATGTTTTTACCAAACTACTTAGTATGAGTAAAGTGCAGATAAGCTGGTCTGTCAAAGTATGTCTAAAGTGGCCTATTGTCACTTAAACCACCCGCTCCTGAGTCCTGTCCAAAATACACCAAAGTTCAGACCCCTAATGTATTTTTTTCAGTTTAAGTAATTGTTTAATTTAATATTTAACAGAATATTAAAATTGCATCTACTCCAATGTTTTTATTTTTCAGAAGGGGGGTGGGTCATTCTATGAAAATGGTGGCTTTCCTGTGCCAGCCCCAACCACCAGGAAAAACATTGTCAGATAATGACACAAAATATATGTTTTTTTGTTTTAATTGAAGCGTTTTATTATTAATAAAACACATGTAAGACAGTTATATTGCAAACCATTTTTTATATATATTTTAGAACACGGTCAGTACCATGATATTGGCTTGTCCCTCGGGTCAGGAGGCGTGGTTTAGTGACATATTTTGAGTTAAAAAATATATTATTCTCCTCCTTTAAATGTCATAATACAAAGGGAAGTAGTACAGTTATTTAGTAGACTACTTAAAAAGCTAAAATATCAACTAAAAATTATAAATAATTTACAGGGAATACCTGTCCCCCAATTTCATGTCACTGGTGTTACAATTTATAAAAACCACCACTTTTAAAAAAATCAACATCCTTGACAACAACTTCCTGTTTCAAACATTCATTGTAGGCATGGCTGTTATGAAAAGCACATAGTGAGTGTGCACTCTCTCCTCATCTTTAAGCAATTTGATAAATAATTTGATAATTTCATGCGAGGACTTAAGATGTGTCACTGGTGTTACTACAGTTTATAGTAAGGGGAAAGGAAATTGTATTAATATAATTTTTCAAATTGAATGATTAAGTGATTTATTTACAATTTAAGAAGTGTGGTTTGAGCTACTGTGGCCGTCCTCTTAGATATGCTATTGTGTCTGCAGATTTGTCACTGGTGTTACTGTTGCTGCTTTCATAAGTAACCATTTTAAGGATATCATCATTCAATTTTGATCACTCAACCTCAATTATTACTAATGTTACAACAAAAACACAATGGTAGAAATAGAAAAAGGTCACACAATAGAACTTTACACATGCCTTTGTTTGAAGTAAATCAAGACAATTTCTTCATATTACAATAACTTTTTCTGTCTTTGATTATGTATGCAAATTAAATAGTCAAAATACATTCTGGGAAGCCTGAATTGTCATCTAAAATATAGGTAACACCAGTTACACAAGCTTTTTTAATGTAATGTAACAATTTTTTTTAATGTAATGTAGTAAAAATATAAAAATACATTAAGCTGTCATTTAAGTTGATTTATAATGTTAAGACGTTAACTATTATCTGACTATAAGTTTTGGTATAAAAAAGAATTCCATTTTTAAAAAGTTGTCTTGATCCGGGTCCATAATTATTCATTTGGTGCAATACAAATAAAATCCAATAAATAGAACTGCTGTGTGTGTTGGCGTTCACAAATAAAATTGTCATGATATCCCTTATGAAAATGTCTATTGGTTTTATTATAATAAAAGTGTACTAACCAAGTTTTTGGTAATTGATTGTTTAACTACAAATATCATGGTTAAACTATACGCAAAACTAAAGACCAGCATGGGAATGCTGTTTTTTTTAGCAGAGAAGTGCTCACTAACACAGATTCAGACAGATTTGTGAACAAGATTTGAGAGAAATAGGCATTTTGTTTACATAGAAAAACTTTTAGATGGAAAATGTGGGCAAAAACAAAAGCGTTCAATGTACTTGTTGCTTTTGATGTTTTTAAATGTTCCCAATAATGATCTGCTGCCAGTTGCGACAAGATTTTGCTCATGCAAAAAAGAAGGAAATGAAACATGAAAATGAGTCTTCAAAAGAAATCTGCATATGATGGGAGGTGTTAAAGATCAGGATACTAAATCTAAACACACAAGCAAAGAAACAGAAGATTCAGAAGAGAAACACACAAACTGAAGAGTAAGCATCATTTATTTATTCTTATTAAAATAATATTTATGATATTACAAATTACATTTTGAATTATATGAATGTTCAAAAACGTCACTGAAACTTTATAAAGAATTGAAGAGGAGTTATACTAAAGAGATTTGGTAAATGATCAGCTTCAATGATATTTAACAAGCTTTAATATCATATTCTCATATTTATTTAATACACATTAAAATAGTTTAGACATTTTAAATGAATTTATTGTGAATATCAAAATTCAACATCTGATGTTTTCAATGTGTTTGTTTTTCAGAAATGGCTCAAACTCTATATTTCAGACTTCTTCTCATCGGTGAGTTTATGTTTCTGGTTTTATGTTTGCTTTATAATCTCATGAGATTTAACTCAAACTCTTTCTTTTATAGCTCTCGGTTCATTATCTGAATGCATTCAGCGCCGCTATTACTATATAAACATAGAGATGAACTGGACTGAAGCTCAGAGATACTGCAGAGAAAACTACACAGATCTGGCCAAAGTCAAAAACATGAATGACCAGAATCAGCTGATGAAGAGTGTGAATAACAGTATGACTCCAGGTGTCTGGATTGGGTTGAATAGATCAAGTGTTTATAAATGGAAGTGGTCTCAGGGTGATCCTGTGAAATATACAAACTGGTATAATGGAGACTCAAATGGTCCAGATCATTGTGCTTACATGAAAGATGGATCATGGCGTCATCAGGACTGTAATATGAAGATGAGATTTATCTGCTACAACGGTGAGTGAATCTTCCTACAATTACATCAAACCTTCACTTAACAAAACATCATCAGATGTAAACTTTACAAGAAATATCATGTGAGTTTATGTTTGACACATTCACTCTTCTGTAAACTACAGCAAACACACTTGTGTCTAAAAACACTCAGATTAGTTTAATCTCTCAAATTCATGACAAAACATTGAAAGAGGAAGTCAAGAGTTACTGAAGATTCACATTCATACTGTAAGTGTAGTAAGAGTCAAAGAAAATCATCAAACAATCTTTATTTTCTTAAACAGAGACCAGTAAAGGACACATCATTGATGGTTTTTCAGTATCATGGAGAGCCGCTCAGAACTTCTGCAGAAAACATCATACTGATCTGAGCAGTGTGAGGAATCAGACTGAGAATCAACAGATTCAGAAGATCATGAATGACAAAAACATATCTGAAGTCTGGATTGGTCTGTTCAATGATTCGTGGGAGTGGACAGATAAGAGTGACTCTGGATTCAGATACTGGAAGCCTGATCAACCTGATAATGCTGATGGTATTGAAGATTGTGCAGAGGTTAGAATGAATCAGGAGGGTCAGTGGAATGACTTGACATGCAGTAAATCTCGCACCTTTGTGTGTCAAGAAGGTGAATAAAAATGAATGTGTTTTGATGACAGACGTTTCTTTATTATTAAAATGATCTCAGTTCATTCACAGTGTTTGTGCTGTATGTTTGTTTTGATCTCATGTTGTTTGTTGTGTGTTCAGATAGTCTGATATTGATCCAGAAGAATCTGAGCTGGTCTGATGCTCTGAGATACTGCAGAGAGAATCACGTGGATCTGGTTTCAGTTGATTCAGAGGAGATTCAGTTCATGGTGACAGATGTGATTGATCGGGCCTCTACTGACGCCGTGTGGATGGGGTTACGTCACTCCTGTGCTGTTGGTCTTTGGTTTTGGGTGAATGGAGAGATGCTGTGCTATCAGAATTGGGCTCCAGGGAATGAAACCGCAGTGGACGACTGTGACCATGAAGTGAAATCTGGAGCAGTTCAGTCTGGAGGAGATCCTCGCTGGATCAGCATTCCTGAATCTCGCAAACTCAACTTCATCTGCATTAGAAAGAAAAAATAAATTTGGAAAAATAATTTGTCTATCACTTTCTTTGTTCTTTGTAAAATTTCTGGTTTTCATTTTGTTTTGTTCTTTAGCATTTGGGTCAATTTACCTAACCACATATTCCAGATTAAACATTATGCCTCATTTTAGAATCATTTATGTATGTTAAAAAATATATTTTCTATGTTAATCTCCTGACACAATTTATTTTCTAATGTTTCTTTAATAACTGTTGAATTATGTGAAATGAATGTGTTATATTTTGGGATTGTGTAAACGTTCATGATATTTACTCATTAGATGTGTCACTTCTGTTCTGTTTAATGTGTGATTAATAAAGATTATGAGCTCATATCAGAGTTAAATGTGATTTATTTCTGGATCTTAAGTGAATCATATGAGTTTGTAGATTCATTTGATTCTTCTCTTTAGAATCGTTCAGTTGAATCTCTGACACAGAATTTCCTATTTGTGTAATGAAATATAGTGAAGGTCGAGTTTCATTCATGTGTTGACTTATGTAAAATAATGATGAATAATATCAGCTCATAATAAACTCATCCAACATTTTATAAAGTAAAGGTCGAGAGTCCAACTAAAGCAAACACTGATTATCATAAGTGTCAGGTTTTGTGTTTTATGTTAATGTCGCAGTCTTTTATTTTAAGTCGTTTGTCATTTTGCAATCCTTAGTTTATGGTCTTGTTTTTGTCATGTTTAATTGTTTCTGGGTATGTCTCTGTATCATTGGTTAGTGTGATGATGTCATTAATTGTCTCTGATGTGTTTTTTATTTGTTTGGTTTATTGTTTGTTTATGATTTGTAAATGTTTCTGTTTCTTTTTGTGTTTGGTTGTTTAAAAATTATTTTGGTTATTTTTTTCTGGTCTATGGTGGACATTAGATTAAGGACACCAAAACGTTTTCATATTTTATTTTATTTAAAGTTTGTTTTATTTCATTCTCTTATTTTGTTGCCTGTGTGCATGACTGCAGGAGGAGTTAAAGATGACTGACCACAAACTATCTTTTGATCAGTTATGGTGTAACCATGTTTCTTTCGTTGGACTAATAAAGTTAACAGTTGTACAGCCACAGTATTACTACAAATAAGCAAGAGGGTCAGTGTGGTTAAGAGCCTCCCTTCCTCACGCAATGGGTTGTGGGCAATATTGGCCCAAAAGGCCGAGGTATACCTTTTTTCCGCGTCCGCGCAGCTTTTCGGGTTTACTCCCCGCGGCTACACGCGAATGGCCGCGTTCGACGCTCTACGCAATACAAATGATTTCTTATTCAAATTATTAGTCTAACAGGCTGTCAGGGCAGCACTGATTTGGCGACATTTACAGTACATTAAAACATTAAGTTAGGTGAAGAAAAGTAACTGATCCACCATTGCAAACACAGTTTAGAACAAACAACAAGACAACAAAGAACAGGAATCAAACAAACATGCTCCAGGGCTTTCTGTTCTGGGAAGAAGTAAAAGTTAAAGAAGAAAACGATAGTGTGTGTGCAAATGCTGTCTATTTCCTTTGTATAATTGTTTATAGTGGAGCGCCCTGTCTAAATATTTTCACGCGCATGCGCTGTTGTACGCGGACTGTACGCGCACTGTCCGCGCAGTCTCAAATTTTGGGCTGCACGCGGACGGTCCGCGCGGCCGGCCGCGGACCCTCTTGATGACGAAAATGACGTCATGCGGACGGCGCGCGTACGCGGACGTCCCTAGTATACTTTCGGCTTTAGAGTGTGGATCGATCTGCACTTCGAAATCTAACCGGAAATAGTAGACCATCCGGGTATCTTTGGGATACGCATTTCAATACTACGATTTGGGACGTACTAATTCTAGTTTCGAATACTATTTAGGACGGATAGTACGCGAATTGGGACTCAGCAGTAGACCTTTAAAAAGTGGTCTTGAGACCGGTCAACAGCACCCTCTAGTGACGCAATAAAATATTTTGCTTTACTTTTTGTTTGAATTCATATTTGTCCTATACTTAATAAGTTTAACCCAGTTATAAAGGAGAAACGACTTTATAGTGCCTCATTGCCTTCCGTAGTGGTTTATTTAATAAAAAAAAAATATATATTTTTTTAAAGTCATCTGTGTCATTTAAAAATCAATAATGTGCTAAACAATGATTATGTTTTCCCTTGATGTTATGTTTTTGGTGATGTAGAAAAATAAATTAAATAGGTCATAGTATTAAAAAGTCTAAACAACCCTTACAAAAATTAACCCTAATTTTATTGTGGTATTGTGTAGTAACCACGTTTTTTTGGTGTATTGATTACTATCAGCAAAACCATGGTTTTGCTCCACTAACCACGGTTTAACTATGGTTTTGGAAAAATATGATTGTCAAAACCATGGTTATTTTGTGGTCTGCTAAATTACTAAATATAAATGTAACTGCACTGAAAAAAAAATGATTCATTCAATTTAATCAATTTTTTTAAGGTAAGTGGTTGCAATCAATTTATTTAAGCTACATTTAAACAAAAAAGATTAGTAAAGTAAAATAAAATATAAAACTTTTGTTTAAATGTAGCTTAAATAAATTGATTGCAACCACTTACCTTAAAAAAATGCATTAAATTCAATGAATATTTTTTTTCAGTGTGTATTAACTCAATGCTGCAACATGCCTTTAAAAGCAACATACGAACAAATGAGTTTAATTTATATGGACTCTGAATGATCAAAGAGGAATAGGTTAGATTAGAGGAAGCAGCAGCGTGGAAGTCATGGCTGTAGATAAAATAAGTTTTACCTACAGCCTTTATAAGGGAGTTCCTCAAGCCGACGACGCTTTCAGTGACATATTTGCTGAATATAGACAGTAAAAGTGGGTGGGTCCAATATCAGTGGTCAATGTAATTTTTGCTCATGAAAAAAGAAGAAATGAAATATGAAAATGAGTCTTCAAAAAAATTTGCATATTATGGGAGGTGTTAACGATCAGGATAATAAAATCTAAACACACAAACAAAGAAACAGAAGATTCAGAAGAGAAACACACAAACTCAAGAGTAAGCATCATTTATTTATTCTTATTAAAATAATATTTATGATATTACAAATTACATTTTGAGTTAATTTAATGTTCAAAAACTTCTAATGAAACTTTATAAAAAATTGAAGAGGAGTTCAGCTTCAGTGATATATAACAAGCTTTAATATCATATTCTCATATTAATTTACTACACATTAAAATTGTTTAGACATTTTAAATGAATTTATTGTGATTATCAACATCTGATGTTTTCAATGTGTTTGTTTTTCAGAAATGGCTCAAACCCTATATTTTAGACTTCTTTGCATTGGTGAGTTTGAGTTTCTGGTTTTATGTTTGCTTTGTTATCTCATGAGATTAAACTCAAACTCTTTCTTTCATAGCTCTCTGTTCATTATCTGAATGCATTCAGCGCCGCTATCATCATATAAACACGAAGAAGACCTGGACTGAAGCTCAGAGATACTGCAGAGAAAACTACACAGATCTGGCCAAAGTCAAAAACATCAATGACCAGAATCAGCTGATGAAGAGTGTGAAAATCAATCTGAATTCAGGTGTCTGGATTGCGTTGACTAGATCAAGAGTTTATAAATGGAAGTGGTCTCAGGGTGATCCTGTGAAATATACAAACTGGTATAATGGAGAATCAAATGGTCCAGATCATTGTGCTTACATGAGAGATGGATCATGGATTCATCAGGACTGTAATATGAAGATGAGATTTATCTGCTACAATGGTGAGTGAAGCTTCCTAAAATTACATCAAACCTTCACTTAACAAAACATCATCAGATGTAAACTTTACAAGAAATATCATGTGAGTTTATGTTTGACACATTCAATCTTCTGTAAACTACAGTAAACTACACACTTGTGTCTAAAAACACTCAGATTAGTTTATTCTCTCAAATTCATGACAAAAGTGTAATAAGAGTCAAAGAAAATCGTGAAACAATCTTTATTTTCTTTAACAGAGAGCAGTAAAGGACACATCATTGATGATTCTTCAGTATCATGGAGAGCCGCTCAGATCTTCTGCAGAGAGCATCATACTGATCTGAGCAGTGTGAGGAATCAGACTGAGAATCAACAGATTCAGAAGATCATGAAAGACAAAAACATATCTGAAGTCTGGATTGGTCTGTTCAGAGACTCGTGGGAGTGGACAGATAAGAGTGACTCTGGATTCAGATACTGGCAGTCTAAGCAACCTGATAATGCTGGTGGTATTGAAGATTGTACAGAGGTTAGAATGAATCAGGAGGGTCAGTGGAATGACTTGACATGCAGTAAATATCGCACCTTTGTGTGTCAAGAAGGTAAATAATAAAAGTCAGTTTGTGTTGGATGACAGACGTTTCATCATAATTAAAATGATCTCAGTTCATCCACAGTGTTTGTCGTGTATGTTTGTTTTGATCTCATGTTGTTTGTTGTGTGTTCAGATAGTCTGATATTGATCCAGATGAATCTGAGCTGGTCTGAAGCTCTGAGATACTGCAGAGAGAATCACGTGGATCTGGTTTCAGTTGATTCAGAGGAGATTCAGTTCATGGTGACAGATGTGATTGATCGGGCCTCTACTGACGCTTTGTGGATGGGGTTACGTCACTCCTGTGCTGTTGGTCTTTGGTTTTGGGTGAATGGAGAGATGCTGTGCTATCAGAATTGGGCTCCAGAAACCGCAGTGGACGACTGTGACCATAAAGTGAAATCTGGAGCAGTTCTGTCTGGAGGAGATCCTCGCTGGATCAGCATTCCTGAATCTCGCAAACTCAACTTCATCTGCACTAGAAAGAAAAAAATTAATGTGGAAAAATAATTT
Source organism: Misgurnus anguillicaudatus (assembly GCF_027580225.2). NCBI lineage: Eukaryota > Metazoa > Chordata > Actinopteri > Cypriniformes > Cobitidae > Misgurnus > Misgurnus anguillicaudatus. The sequence goes on along the minus strand of NC_073352.2, from coordinate 5,936,932 downwards.
GTGTCTATCACTTTCTTAGTTCTTTGTAAAATTTCTGGTTTTCATTTTGTTTGGTTCTTTAGCATTTGGGTCAATTTACCTAACCACATATAACAGATTAAACATTATTTTAGAATCATTTATGTATACTAAAACAAATGTATTTTCTTATGTTTCTTTAACAACTGTTGAAGTATGTAAAATGAATGTGTTAGTTATATTTTAGGATTGTGTAAACGTTCATGATATTTACTCATTAGATGTGTCACTTCTGTTCTGTTTAATGTGTGTTTAATAAAGATTATGAGCTCATATCAGAGTTAAATGTGATTTATTTCAGGATCTTAAGTGAATCATATGAGATTGTAGATTCATTTGATTCTTCTCTTTAGAATCGTTCAGTTGAATCTCTGACACAGAATTTCCTGATCGTGTAATGAAATATAATGAAGGTCATGTGTTGACTTACGTAAAATAATGATGAATAATATCAGCTCTTAATAAACTCATCCAACATTTTTCACAGTAAAGGTTGAGATTTCAAATAAAGCAAACACTGATCAGCATGCACTCTGTAAACAGGCGGTGCTGGATCGCACTGGAAGTGGTTCTTGGCTTGTAGTCGGAGGATTCATTTTTGGTGCCATACATCACCAGTGTAGTACCATATGTGGTGCTATAGTGCTGCTATATGGCCCCTGTATGGTTCTTCATAGATGCTTCACCCTTTGCTATAGCACTAAAAATGGTTCCTCTATGATTACGAGCCAACAACCACTTTTAGTGCGATTTAGCACCGTTTGTGTTTAGAATGTAGGCTAAGTGTCAGGTTTTGTGTTTTATAATGTCGCAGTCTTTTATTTTAAGTTGTTTGTCATTCTGTAGTCCTTAGTTTATGGTCTGGTTTTTGTCATGTTTAATTGTTTCTGGGTATGTCTCGATATCATTGATTAATGTGATGATGTCATTAATTGTCTCTGATGTGTTTTGTATTTGTTTGTTTATTATTTGTAAATGTTTATGTTTATTTTGTGTTTGGTTGTTTAAAAATTATTTTGGTTACTTTTTTCTGGTCTATGGTGCACATTAAATTAAGGACACCAAACCGTTTTCATATTTTATTTTATTTAAAGTTTGTTTCATTTCATTCTCTTACCTTTTGTTCGTTGTGTGCATGACTGCAGGAGGAGTTAAAGATGATTTGTATTTGTTTATGTGCTATATGTCAGCGCACTGACCACAAAAGATCTTTTGATCAATCAGCACACAGCTGACAATACCCATTCATTTCCATAGTATTTGTTTCTTCTGCTAAAAATAAATGCAGTGTTAACTTTGTGATTACCATCATTGTTATAAATAATAAAACATTGAAATAAAACTCAGAATTTATTAATTACCAACTTTTTGGCGAGGTAAATCACCTTTATCAACTGAAATAATCAGTGTTTTCTTCCATTTCAGAATACTATCAGACAGGATGGTCTTATCTACATTATCCATGCATAAATTTAGAGGAACACTACATTTATATATTAAGTAAATTGTGGTCCCTTCCTGATGTGTGTTTATAAAAGTAAAACAAACATTTGTCTTTATAAAAGTTCTGTCGCATTTCATGAAGTTTGTTGAATTGGCTCAAGCGATTTTTGGTTGGAGAGCTTCAGAAAGGGTCACGGGATTTCCGTTAAGGGACAGGAACCATCAATGCTCACTGGTTTTTGTGTTGCATTGTGGGAATTTTTAGGGAACGAATGTTTCAGTGCACTGAACGGATTGAGACAGCCCGTTGTTGTGGTGCTGAGGTTTCTGCAGGAGCGATTCTCTGCCATACTCCTCAGTGGGTAGATGGTTTGCTTTCTTTGTGGTGCTCACAGGTTAAGACCTGTTAGCTGCACTGGGGTGTGAACATGGGACAGTCGTGCTGGAAGGGCTCTCAGGGGCTTTGTTCGAGCTGCTTGACGAGCTTATGTCGTTTTGGACAGTGTTTCTTCTGGCTATTACCTCCCTAAAGCGAGGGGAGACCCTCTGGCCCTGTCTGTATCTCCTACGCATCTTGGATTTTCCCCAGGAACCGCGAAGGTCTTTCTGTACCTATAACCCAGTTGTGCCTAGGTATTGAACAATGTGCAATGCTGTTCTGCAGGCCTTTTGTCCTCCCTGTTCAGGAGTGCGGATCAGGAAAAGCTAATTTGGTGTGTCCTGTGCGAGCATTGGGAGCAAATTCAGCACTTGGTAGCAAGTGTGTTTGTATGGAATGCTTTCTTACGGCGCATTCACACGGGGCGTCAGCGTTAACGCTTCCCATTCACTTTTAATGGGTGACGTCATGCGTTGCCGAACTGAATTGTGGATCCGTCGGCGCTGCGTCAGTGCCGTTGCTCGCGGCAGAAGTTGAACATTTCTCAACTTTTCAAACGGCAACGCGTGCGTCAGCCAATCAGATCGCCTTATGCAAATTACCTAGACAGAGCCAGCCAATTACGTTTATGGAAGAACGGAGCATGTGTAGCGGCCACTGTGATTGGCTGTTGGCCACGCTTCAGACAAGCCTTCCGTTAAGCGTTCATGCTGACGCCCCGTGTGAATGCGCTGTTATACTCCTGGTCTGCCCGGCATCCCTCTCATTATCTCATCATTGTTTATTTGATACATGCTTCAGATCAGTCATGCCGAGGCATTCCTCAAAGCGTTGCTATGGTGATGCAGGGTCTCGTTCCCTTCTCAGGGAACCAGGTTTTACTACAGTAACCATGTTTTTTTTGTTTTAACTGTAAAATAGATCCAAATACACCCTCAGGGCAGACTTTTTTTAAACATATTTTACTGTCAACGATGATGTAACAGAGAAAAATAAATTAAATAGGTCATATCACAAAAAATTCTTAACAATACCTGATATAAACACACTGAAATAAAAATTATTCATTGAATTTAATCAATTTTTTAAGGTAAGTGGTTGCAATCAATTTATTTAAGCTACATTTAAACAAAAAAGAGAAGTAAAGTAAAATAAAATATAAAACTTTTGTTTAAATGTAGCTTAAATAAATTGATTGCAACCACTTACCTTAAAAAAATTGATTAAATTCAATGAACCATTTTTTCAGTGATATAGGACTTATATAGACTTGCTGTACTACTGACAAATGAAACAGGCTATTTTTTACCAAACTACTTTAAAGTTTATCGAGTTGGATCACGTGATTTTTGGTCGGAAGCCAGGTCACGTGACTTCCGGTAAGGGAACATAGGCCCTGCGTTCCTGGGTGCGTTCCACTCCAGTTTTAGACACACCCTCACGAACTTGCCTAAGCACTTCCCCTCGGGGGAATCCCTGTCGCCATTTTGAAGTGCGTTCCACTTCGTCAAGTGGACGAGGGAAGTTTGTATGGACAGACCCTCGCTCCCTCGATTTTGACAGAGGGAGCGAATCTGCTTCATATGTACACTCCATGCAGCTTCATATCCCACAATGCAACACGATTGTGACGTCAGTTCAGCAACTCGCGCTTTGCACATGGAGGGGGCGGTCTCCACTTTCCATGTGATCAAGGGCTTAGGGCGATCCATTTTAACCCACTTCAAGTGTTCTAGCAGTAGTGGGCACTTGTACAACGTAAGCAATGACGTACATCCGAGTGAACGAGACTGAGGGAAGTTAGCGAGGGAAGTTCATAAAAAAACGAACTGGAATGCAGGGCTGGAACGCAGGGCCAGGGTATGCTAAGGCGCGCAGTGAGCAGAAGTCGGCAACTTTCTGCAGTGTCAATAACTACAGACCTCCAAACTTTGTGTGGCCTTCAGATTAGCTCAAGAACAGTGCATAGGGAGCTTCATGAAATGGGTTTCCATGGCCCAGCAGCTGCATCCAAGCCTTACATCACCAAGGTCAATGCAAAGGGTCGGATGCAGAATCCCCCTGCAGAAGAGGGAAGTGAACTGAAGTGAACTGAACTGATTTTTATTTTAACTGAGAGACTACTTGGAATATTTGTACTTTATTTATCACTCTGCAGAAGATAAAAACTAAATGATGATTGTTATAAAAATGAAAATAATTGTTGAGCAATGTAGGACCTTAGACAAACACTTTCCCTGAGGAATTCATATACATTTAACTTTAAATCTTAATATTTGTAACTCATGTTCTGTGACTGGTTTTAACAGAGAAGAAATTGATCTCGGTGGCATCAAGGACTTTCAGTTGAACGTGGAGTGTTCAACAGATACAGATAATGGATCTCCGTATCCAGCATCTAATAGAGCGGCATCATCTTCTCAAGATGTAATGAATCATGTTAAGAAACATACCGAAATGTAAGATGTTTAATGTGTAAATATGCTGTTAGACATCAACTGTGCACCTACTGTGTTGCAGGACTCATTAGCTGCTTTTGCACAATCTGGCCAGTGTGAGCCAGGGCTTCAAACGGGCCTCACGGAGCCAATAGCCTCCGATCTCCAGCCAGGAAGCCAAAATAAGACTCGTATGGACTGTCAGGCCGATAGAGACAGAGCGCAGCGCGTCATAACCTGAAAACCACGCCCACCGGGGGGGAAAGCAATCCAACAGTCTCCATTGACTTTGTATTGCAAAAGGCCGCCTCCTTGTCATTTCTGGCTTATAACAAAAAACTGAATAATGCCTAAAAGCTGCTTTGGGACAACATGCACAGCCAACAAGCCAAAGAACACAGAAACAAGCCTCTACAAGCTGTCGAGCCGCAAAACCCAGCCCTCAAGGAGAACAAAGTGGATCGCAGACTACGTTTCCCCCTATTGGACGCAGTTTTACTAATAGGAGTACTATAAAAAGTTGCCTGTTTCCATTTCTGTGTCTAAACGCTCGTTTTTTGAAGTCGACAGCCTACAAAAACGTATTTATTAATTTTTTTGGCGTGTTAGATGTACACTTTGTCACACAGCAGCTTTTAGGTATTATTCTGTTCTTAAGTTTAATCTGTAAATAAGTTTTTATAAGCTGTCGACCCCAAAAAACGAGCGTTTAAAGACACAAAAATGGATAAAGGCAACTTTTCATAGTACTTCTATTAGTAGAACTGCGTCCACTAGGGAGAAACGTAGTCGGCGATCCACTTTATTCTCCTTAAAGGCTGAGTTTTACGGCTCGACAGCTTATAAAAACTTATTTCTGGGTTCTTTGGCTTGTTAGCTGTACATATTGTCACACAGCAGCTTTTAGACATTATTCAGTTTTCTGTTATAAGCCAGAAATGACAAGGAGGCGGCTTCTCGCAATACAAAGTCAATGGAGACGGTTGGATTGAATTCCCCCCGGTGGGCGTGGTTTTCAAATTTGCATAACTGCGCTCTGTCTCTATAGAGTGGCAGTGCTTCAGTAAACCCCGCCCTTAATACGCCTACCTGGATCTAACGTCACACAATCCCGCCCGTTTCACCGTGAGGAGGAATACAGTTCAATCTGACAGGAGTTAGATTGCATCATCATACAACCAAACATAATGGAAAGAACTGAGGCGGCTGTTTGCACGGTGAAAGCAGAGATGAGAAGATGGTGGTAGATTTTAGTGTAGTTCAAAAAGGACAAGGGAATATAAATAACAAACTAGTTGTGTTTATTTGAAGGAACACCTTTTACAATTAAAGTGCAATAGCAAAAAACATTTAGGGAGATACATATGTCATCTTAGTTCAGATCATCCCATAACACCACAACCTTTGAATATGGCAAAAACTGTGGGTTCAGAAGTTTCATTTCTTAAACACTAACAATAGTCATGCTGCAAAACTTTAAGTTAAATTGGGTTTGGTACTATCAAGTATTTAAGACCAAACTCTGCCATTATCAGATAACAGACCTGTTAAATAACAAAATATCAAATGAACAACATGGTAGCTTATTTACATTGCCCTGCCCTTCTGTATATCTTTAGTTTATTTGTGTCCATCCTTACTGTATGAACTTTAAGCAGCAGTTGGTTTTCAAACTTAAAGTTAGCAGAGTTTATCCTGGCTCGCTTTGGAGTGAAACGCTTACAGGCGTAACCTAAATAAAAATAATAAAATAATGCCTGCTTCTATGATATCAGCCCTCTCAGTCCAGGTGGTCTTGAACTTTGGCAGAAGAATTGCTGCAGCAATCAATTCAGGATCATCGATCTTCCCACCAAAGCGCTTTTAGACCCCAACCTAAACTGCTCTGATAAGGAGTACACACATTTTGGAAGATGTTTCCATTGAGTTTTGCTTCTGTTTCTGAAGACTGGGTCTAGAAATTATCTTGATTTGCATTAAGGATTCAGAGCCACTAATAGTTCTTTCAAAGCAAACCAAAGAAAATGAATGAAGACCCTCACAAATGAAATTAATCATGACCTTGTCGGCCTTTGCCTGTGGCACACGTGTATTTGCACCCACTGCCATTACCTCACTTATTTATGCTTGCTTGGTGGTTTCAGTCCTTTTGCTTTGATGGACGTTTTCTCTGTAACCAAAATATAGTTGTCATTTAAATCAATGTCATGTTTAATTTTAAATATATACACACCCATAGATAAAAGTTTTATCATTATCAAGTTTATCATTTTATAATGCACAATGTTTGCTCACTGAGCCTGAAGATATGATCATGATAACTATGAAAAACTGAGCGTGGATATATTATCATGGCTATAATAAATTAATTTTTCTCCCTGAAAGAAGTCTTTATGCCGTGTTGCTGTCCCTGTGCTCGGCACCATAGGCCTCCATTATGTCCCTGCACTGTGCTCTCTCCTTTTAGACTAGAGGAGTACAATGTGACAACCTCTATGGGTAACACAGTAACTAATTACCTCAAATAACCCTGCTTCAAAACTACTGAACTATCCTGTTAATATTCACTCAGTTAAATTCAATGTAATTGTATACAACCTCACAAGTGGTAATTTTAATATGACATTGTTAATAAACAAGGTAGAAAAACAAACATTCTGGCTATAGATAAAACAAACCAAGAAACATTTATGGAATTATTTAATGATTTTTACAGGTGAGTTATGCACTTTTGAGGCAAAAAAATGACAATAAGAGAAATAAAAAATGCAGACAGTGTGTGCATTAAAAAATCCAGTGTATCACGCATTAAAGGGATAGTTCACCCAAAAATGAAAATTCTGTTGTCATTTTCTCTCTCATGTTGGTACAACCTGTATACCTGTATACATTTTTTTGTTCTGATGAACCCAAAGGAAGATATTTTGAGGCATGTTTGTAATCAAACCGTCCGTGAGCCCCATTCACTTCCATAGTATTCTTTTAAGTGAATGGGGCTCACAAACAGTTTTGTTTCCTCAAAATATATTATTTCGTGTTCATCTGAACAAAGAAATGTTATACAGGTTTGTAACAACATGAGCGTGGGTAAATTATGACAAAATGTTCATTTTTAAACAACCCTGGCATTTTCTGCAGTGACAAATCAAAATGTTTGTGATTGGTTATAGCCCACCACGTTAATGGTCAAATCAAATGCAACATTAGCAGATCTACTCTGAAATATAACACCTTTTATTTATTTTGTATGAAACTTAAATCGTAACACTGGTGCTTAATCAGGGGCGTCATGCACCAATTTTTTTTAAGGGGGCAGAGTGTCAACAGCTCACAGAAATTTGTGCATACACAGACATCAAACGAAATATTATAGAGCTTTCAGTCTTTTCCATGGCACTTACATTTCTAACAATCTGAAAACCCCTCCTTTAATGCAAAAACCTCCAAAATAAAAGCGATGACTAACTTTAATATCAAATACTATTCAATCGGAATAATGACACATTTGCATCATATTTACATCTGAAACGGCATGTTTTATTTATTTAAGTCTTAATGGCTTGTTTAATTGTGTCATTAATGCATTTTGCAGAACAACTGCATCATATAAAATTAATGTAATTTTAAATCCATAAAGTATATAAACAACGAAAATGACATAAGCTATAGCCACGTGATTAATTTTAATGGTCAATAATGATTTAAAAAATATCTGTTTAGATAAAATTATTAGATGAAGGTATTTTTGCATTAAATTTTACCTCGTGAGCATGTGAGATTCCGCGCCCGCGTGAACTCTGGCGAACTTTGGCATTGTGCCAAGAAGATGAATCTCTACTAATATAACGTTAAGACGGTCACATTTAAAACCATACATTTTCTACACAGAGGAGGTTAACTGCACATTACCGTACTGGGGTTTGGAAATGTTGTGAGCGTTTCTAACACGTTTTAATTCCTCAGATAGCCAAATGCAGCAGCAAGCCAGCAACAGCAGAGAGCTCGTGAGCGCGCCCAGACGCTGATGACGTCTGCGACTGCTCTGACTCCAGCACCAGCTGCCGCCAGAATAAAAGTAATGTAACATGATCAAAACACTATCAAAACGGCGAAAATCTCCGAAAAGTGACAAGGATGCAGCACAGAATGCATAATAGTGTGCATATTAAATAGATTATAAGTCAAATAACAGATTAATGGACGCTTATTTGATTTTGAGGTTGGATGCAAAATCCATTGGCTCAAAAAAACCAAGGGGGCACGTGCCCCCTTAGTTTGAATGGGCATGACGCCTCTGTGCTTAATTGTGCATTGACACATTTTGCCTGGTTCCTTGTAAACTTAAGTTTCCAACCCTGCTAACCAACATTAGCAAGGTCATGTACCGATACAACGCAACAACAGTACAACAATGTAAACTAAAGATAGAAATATCGTTAACTCTACCTCAATTTCAAAAATGAAATGACATAGAATACATTAACCACAGCCTTAACATGTTTAACGCCATCTATTGTCAAGACATGCAGGTTTAATGTCTGTCTGCACTCTGCTTGCTAGATTCTTTTAATGTAAAATGCAATTTTGCCCTTTACAAAATGGCGGATCCGTTTACGTATCGCATTAAGGGGTCATGCGCTATAATGCGTATATCACGTGACTCTGCGAGCTCTTCTTCTACGGTGTGCAGCTGCAGCAGCTCTATAAATACCGACTGCTGCATTACGCGCGCCCTCTTTTATACAATGGTGTTTGTGTGGTCTTGTGCTACGGCAAAACAAGAAATGACGATCACGTCGTGTCGCGAAGGTACTGTAGACGTTTTTCATTTTTTTAATCATTAAGTCTATTGTTGCTTCTTGCACTCACGTGATTGTTTTAACAAAACGCTGTTTGATAGTATATCTTAGCGCGTGCGTTCTTGACCTCAACACGTGGATCGTGTCTTAATCTTTTGCACTTGTTATACTTCTAGGTGGATGAATAACCTCCAAATGAAGAAAATCCATCTGTTAACACACTGGTGTTTGTGATGTAAGTGAATTACTTTCTTGTGTATATTTGTTTCTCCAGCGGTAGTCAGCTAAGCAGGCCTCACTCATGCCTGAAGTAGTGTTACTCTGCTGGAAGAGAAAGGCACTGCTGTTTGTACTCCGTCAGGTTTGGCTGTTTTAGTCATTTCTGATGATCAGTACTGGTGATGCCATGCTTCCTGAGAGTGGACTGTACTCACAAAATGGGGCAGCCCTAGTCTGAAAGCAAACATCTTATTCTGTGTAGTCGTGTTTTTCCAGGTTTGTGGTAGAGGTTTTTAATAGATGTTTGTTACAGGTCACGCAATATACCACAGTACCTTGAGTCAAATGGATGATTGTGTTGATTGGTAAGTGTTTTCGATATTAAAGTTATTTGATTTATTATGTGCACTGTAATACTTTAGTCTTAATGTGATTTTAAATAACTTTTTTATGGATATGGTGCTGTGCTATGATGTACATATTTAATCACTCTTATAAAAATGACAAATCTTCATCCCCTGAGTACAGCTGCAATATGGTGTGTGTGTGTGTGTGTGATTAATGACTATTAAAACATGCTTTATTTTCTTTCACAGCAGTTCAGGACTGAAGATTACTCTCTGGTAAGGATGTTTGCTGCTGATTCATAAGCGTGTGGTCAGCTGTGATGTGATGAACCTTATCAACACATCATTCTTACATTTTAATATGAAGACGACTTTTATATCTGATCACAGTCACATTACTGTAAGAATTTGCTTTTGTCTACTTGTTTTCTCTAATTTATCATTTCACTTGCAGAAAGAGGAATAGAAGTAAAGGAAGTGGTCCACCGTCCATCTGTATCATCCTAGAGCAGGTAACAAACATTTCAGAGTTGTTAATCCAAGTTGATACCATCATGGCAGAAGCATTTCTCTGTTGTGATGTCTTTATATCTTGGAAAAGCAAACGCAGGGTTGGCACTGATTTTTGGTGACCTTTATCTCCAATAATCTGACAAAGAAGCCTGCAACAATTAATTTTGCCTAATGACTATAGCCTTCTATGCATTTATATGGTTGTGTTTAACATCGGTTCCTTTTATAGGATGGGTCTTTTAAAGATCTAGTCTTCAACTTTTCTCCTGAGGACCCATTGTGAGTTTGGTGAGACGCCTGCACGGTGTCCTGACCGCAACCCAATAGGACATCTTTGGGATGAATTAAAGTGGAGACTATGGGCGAGGCCTTCTCATCCAACATTAGTGTCTGATAAATGTGCCTTTATAAGGGTCTCAAAGTCCCATAAACACACTTATTGCTGCAAAGGGCCAATTCCATATTAAACCCTATGAATTAAGAATGGGATGTCATTCAGGTTCATGTGCATATAAGGGCAAGTGTCCCAAGACTTTTGGCAATATGGTGTATGTACTGTCATAGAGGTAAAAAATGAAAAATAAAAACTACTGTTAATCATCATTGACAAGTGTTTTTCATAAACCTGAAATAAGTTTTGTGTATTTTTGCAACGTATCTAGGGAAGCTGTGAATGTAACACATTGTCAAGTAAAAATTAAGCAAGGTTTTGTTTCCTAAGCAAATTCACAACTCTCCAAAGCTAAAATGCTCTACAGGCCAAATTCTGAGAGCTTTTTCTTGTTTTGGCTATATGCTTTCCATGCAGGGGGTTCTTGTTTAACCATTTAATTTGTTTTAGTGAGTTTTTCTGAACCAATTTGTAAAAATGTACGCTGTTTGCTTTTGGAAATGGTCCGATAACAATAACTTTATTTAATTGGCTTTTTGTGGAAAAAGTTCTCTGACCTTCTGATCTGATGTGAACTTTTCCAGTTGCTATGATGTTGCCTGATACACCTGTACACAACTTTTACAAACTAAAAATTGGAAAGTGTAAAAAAACTTCACTTTTACCATGGCACTGTGAATGCTTAACCCTAACGACCTTGTGGACCGTGTTGAAAATCATTTTATTTTAATATAAATGGTTTCCTTAATTGGGTCAGTACAGGACTTCAACACTTTGTTTGACACCACAGCACACAAAAAACATGCCAATGTTAGGAAATCTTTGCTCTATAGACACATTTATCCACCTGTAGAAAATGAATGGGAAATATAATGAACAGCAATGTATGTATTTGTCCAATAAACAATAAATTCAACATAATACTGATCATTCATATACATTAATGAGGGGGTTAGCCTATTCAACATTCATAGTAGCTGCGTTTCCATAAGCCTTTAAATTGCACAAATTGAAAATGCATCCAATGGAAACGAGGAAATTTTGCATAAACTGTATCACATAAATATTTTTATGTTGAGTGTGGTGGATTTTCAATTTTAAGTAAAAATAACAACTTTTTTACATTCAAATTAATGAAAAAATGTAATAAGAAATCTTTAGAGGTATTTAAAATTAAGAGAGACATGACATTTCGGTAAAATGTCATTGGGATTATAAAGTGGACGAAGGTAAAATCTGATACACACTGCATCCCTTGATATAAAGTAGCTATACACAAAACCTTATCAAAGCTAAATATTTAGGGGTGGTTTCCCGCACAAGGATTAGTTTAAACCAGGACTAGACCTTAGTTTAATTAGGAAATATAGTTTTAACAAACATGCCTTATTACAAACATTACTGGCATGCATTTTGAGGCAAAACAAAGGGCACTGATGTATTTTAAGATATGTCAGTGACAGTGTTTTAATGTTTGGACAGCTCTTACATTTAATTTAGTCTAGGACTAGTTTAATCTCTATCCGGGAAACTGACCCATAGTGTTATGCCTTGATGTGGGTTAGTAAAATAGTAATTTAAAAGGTTTTAGCTCAAGTCAATTTAAGCATGCCAGTCAACTTTATTCATATAAAACAATTTACCAGCAACAAAATTAGCCACAGTGGCTAAAAAAAGCAAAAAAAGTTAATTATTAATTTGATGAACCAAATCAAGTCTTTATAGAATATAATACTGATAAGATGTGTAGAACAATTAAGTAGGTTTAAATTAAATATGCCAAATATACAAACATTGGCCATGAAGAATATGCTATTTTGATCAATTTAGAAGTTAACCTTAAACAGAGTCAGAGAAATTCATAAGCACACTAAACGAAGTTCTTATTACTCATTATTTGTACAATATTGCATATTAATTGTAACAAATTTTGATGCTAAAGATAAGATTTATTGTCCCCTCTTCAAACAGACAGCGTTATTGTCTCTCAAAACACATCTCTGCTACAAATTTGGGTGTGTATTACAGTCGTAAACTATTAACAATAGTCATGCTAAAGGTATTTGTGTAAGACATCCCATACACATGAAAGAAATTGCATCTGTAATACATTATACATTGTATTATACTTGGAGAATCAATTTTGCTGCTTTGTTCAATATGCTTGAAGATTTAAAACTGTGCAGTGTGGTCTCAGTGATATAATATATAACTGTAATATTATAACTGTACATATGTGTAGTTGTTGGCCCGTTTGCTTTCTTACACTGTAAAAATAAGCAGCTCTCAACAGCATACAAATAGTGGGACGTGTCTTAACACAATGTAGAGGATGAAATGCCTCAGCATCTAAAGAGCATCTGATTGGACAGGAAATTTGATGAAAAGGTGAAGTGTAGGGTGATATCATTAACATTCTAGACTTTTTTGCACACCTGCCAAACTGTAGGTTTTGTATGCTAATATCTTCTGTATAATAATTTTGTCAGTGTTTTGGACCATACCAGTTTATATTTATTCTTAAAACGTATTTATACTGAAAAGAAAAAAGTTTTTTATTTTTATATTTCATGGGGGGTTTACATATATATATATTTTTTCCAAATATAATTTTTTTATTCCAAAATGTATGTACTGAAATATATATTGAAATGTGTTTACAAAAAATGTATTTTCACCAATAAATTAAGCTGTACTTTCTACAAAATGTATTTAGCATATAAAGAGTTTCGTTGCAAAACGAGATAAATCCATTTTTTTACATTTTTGTCAAAACATGTTTATTATTATGTTATCATGTTATTATTTTGTTTTATGGTGCTACTTAGCTGTATTTTTTTTAAGTTATGAAGGTTTAAATCAAATCAAACCAACTGCAGTTGCATTGAAATTAATTGGAATGCAGAACCAAAAAACGCGATTTCTGAACAATTAACAAAACGGTGGTTATCTCGTTTTGCAACGAAACTCTTCATATATTGAAACTTATGTTATGCCATATTGGTAAAGCCTAAGGTATTTATACTCAAAGGAAATACGTTTAATTTTCATTTTACAGGGTCTTTAATTGTACTATGAATATAATAGTTCAGTTACAATCCTACAGACAATTATTTTACGGCTAGTTTTGTACATCGGCAATAATTAGCAAATGTGGGCGTGTCCAAATGTGAGTGACCTCACAAACACCGCCTCTCGAGCGTCATGTGACCTCAGTGTTGACGTACAGTGTATGGGACATTGGCGCGGTTTAATCTGAACCCGGGAGTTACTCTGTGGTGTGGCGTCTAATTTTCATCTTCAGCAATGTCTACAATTCCACAAGACAGACTTGAAAATGATTACAAACACGACGAAAACAGGTAAGAGTTCAAAAAGCTGTAGTAGCGGCTCTATTTTCGTTTTGTTTATGTTTTGTCACTTGCGTCGTCGACTAACAGCGGTTTGCTAGCATAGCAACATTCAAAGTAATAGTCTCTAGGTGCTGCGCAATTTTAAAATAGTTTGGACAAAGCATTTCTACTCGTATCGTCTTCATTTTTGTTCTGTTTATACGTGTAAGTCATTGAAATGTTGCTTTGCAATGCTAATAAATGTCATATGTAATTCTCCCGCCAGTAGAGTAACATTGTGTTCCGATCATGAAAATATGGCGCCATAAGAGTGCAGCAGAGTTTTACAATGTCTTACTCCGTTTATATTCTGTCTTTGTATTAGTAATAAATTGTATTTAAGTATGTTTAACGCCTGTGTTAGTAGCGGGCTGTTTTGTGCCTGTTTTTCATTACTATTAAAGATTAATTCGAAGCCCAATATATGAGCTCTGTTTGTAAAAATTAGTTTATTTGACGAACTTTGGGGTCCAATTGTGAAACAACGATTTAAACGGTTGAATTACCATTAAACTGCAAATAAACATTGAATGCTAAATGTGACCAGACCAAAATGAAGAATTATTCACACTGTCTGGTTATTTTTATAGTGGACACATTATTTATTTAATTCAGTATAAATTGCTCATCGTTGACTTAAGTTAGTTTTTTAGTTTTAAATGCATGTCAACATGTCTAACAGGAACAAAGGCCCTTCCAGGTGGTCCACTTGTAGGAAACGGGGGGCAGATGGCAGTCTGAGAAGACCTAACCCTGATGAAGAGCTGAACAAAGACCAAAGATGTTCACAAAGGCCGGAGAGGTAAAGTTTATTCTTATTTATTTATTACACAGTGCTTTAAAATTAGTGATGCACCAATGTTTTATATTTATCGGCCGATTTTTGATGAATTTGAAACCATCGGCATATCGGCAATAGCACGAGAAAGGCCGATACCGATTGTTTATTAATTAACTGCTTAAAGAAATCCATTATATGTAAAAAATGAGTTAATGTTGTTAATAAAATAAATGCTGAATAGCAAAAACCACCTTTGAAGGTTGTCATGCTGTCTTATTATATTTGTTTTAATTTGTGCCTCTCTTATTATGTTGGTCAGTTGGATGTTAATTAGATCCAATAATTTGATGCAGAAATAAACTAGCTAATAGACCAACTGTATAGTATTGTATACAAGTGTTTGATATCGGTATCGGCCAGAAGTTGTCTGTTTAAATCGGAATCGGTATCGGCCCAAAAAAAATCCTATCGGTGCATCCCTATTTAAAATGCTTGACTCAGTCTGAAATTTCGACCTGATTACAACCGCCTGAAACTAATAACACACGGTGACCTAGATGCTGCAAATCATTTTAACAGGTACAGTTAATATTACACAAAATTAAATATAAATATGTCTTAATGACACACATGGCAATATATTTACAAATGATTAAACCAAATAGCCGTGTAGTAAGCTAGACATATGTGGGATATGTCGCCAACGCTTTATGCCCAATTTGATTGTGTCTCGACCACTTAATGAAAAAAATATTTTATTAGGGTTCATTAACATCTAAAATGCAGGACGCAACGCTTTCTTCTGCTTTTTAAAGCGCTCGCCTGTGAACACAAGTTTTGTTTCAGACGTCTCTATATTTGAGTGCGTTTAATTTTTTTTGGCTCAGTCATAGATGTATCAATGAATCGTCATTACTGTCTATTGCAAGAGTAACAAAAATCTATATGATGTAAAACTAATTTGTTTATTGGAATAAAATAAGTTTCATATGAATATGATGTTTACTAAAGTCCATTATATATTTGTTATTTTTTGACACAAGGTAAGTCTACATTGCTTTATACATCTAAGTACAAAAAATAAGTTAAGGATTTTTTTCCATCTGTTTCCTTGATAAATCTTGCTTGTGTATTGTATATCATGGGTTTCCAAAATTTTTTCAACCCAACATGTAATCTCAAGACCCACCATTTAAAAAAAATAATAGAAGAATAGGGAAAAACACAAACGCGTTTGTTCCCTTTGTTTTTGAATAATTTTAATTGAATAATATTAAAATACTTTATGGTAAGGCTGAAAGATTTTTGCAAAAATCATAATTGTTTAGGCTACTATATTTTCACTCAAGTGGAAATGATATATTCGGAAAAAAACTATGAATTGCAAGGCTGCAGAGAACAGTGCACTATTGCAGACTTGTACACTATTGAGGATTTAATGATATTATTTGAATATAGGCACTTGTGAACTAAAGTGTGCCTGAAAATAAGTCCCACTCCGGCCCTGGCAGCCTCACACCAGAAGGTACCTCGTTTAAAGGAGTAGTCCACTTTAAAGATGGGGCCCATTGACTTACCATAGTATTTTTTACTGCTATGAAAAGTCAATGGACACCTTTAAGCACCAGCTAGGTCAGGTGTCCTTTCTGTGTGGAGTTTGCATGTTCCCCCCCGTGTCCGTTATATTCCGTTTTTTTTCCCACAGGCCAAAAGCATGCACGTTAGGTGAATTGGAGATGCCATATTGCGTCCAATTAATCCACGTATATGGATTTACTTGTGTGAATCAACTTCATGGACTAACCAGTTCTCGCCTTAAATAGAGCCACAGATTCTGTAATGGCATGAAAAATACATAAACAATCAAATAACATGCGTGCCATCTTTTTTGTGTCCAGCTTTACAACCCCAGAAAGCGAAGGGCCTGTTTCCAGAGTAAAAAACTGGGGTGATGAGGTGGAGGCAGAGGAAATTCGCTCAAATGTCCGTCGTGACATGCATCGGTTTGTTGCCTCTCTTGGTTTTCTTTATAGGGGAAGATGTGATTAAGACCTTTTAAAATACTGACAATGAAAAACAGATACAGATATAATTGCTAACTTGTTGATTGTGTTACGTTCTCTGATTTTGCTCAGTAAAATGTCATGAGTTCAAACCCAGGGAACGCACATTCTGAAATAAATGTATACCTTGTAGTGCACTGTAAGTCGCTTTGGATAAAAGTGTCTGTCAAATGCTTAAATGTCAATGTAGTTGAATGTTGTCGTTTTTTTTTTTCAGATACAGAAGAAGAATTCTTACAACAGATTTTCCCCAAAGAGACAGAAAGGTCTCATCTGGAAGGTTTGTAAGAGTTTTTTTCTTTAATTATGTGTAACTGTAAGTTAACACAATATTACTAAAATTAAAGCCCATGTAGAGCAGCGTACCCTTAATCATCGGTTC
Organism: Misgurnus anguillicaudatus; assembly: GCF_027580225.2. Taxonomy (NCBI): domain Eukaryota; kingdom Metazoa; phylum Chordata; class Actinopteri; order Cypriniformes; family Cobitidae; genus Misgurnus; species Misgurnus anguillicaudatus. Next base: position 5,919,767 of record NC_073352.2, on the reverse strand, counting down.
TCACCTCCAGTCCTAGGGTGTTTCCCTTATTTAACAAACATAAAATAATCACTAGGGGTTAGGCTTGTTGCGAAAGTTGATGTAACCAGTGATACATGGTGCTTTAGCCTCTCACCGATTAGCCCACCTTGGCACCGTCTTTCATCATTTAGATTTTTTCTTGCAAGTAAATCATTTAGTTCCGTTAGAGGGAGCAGACACTAAAAACTGAATGTGTCTGGTGCGTGAACATACGTTAAGTCTTCGTTAAATCATTTTGTCCTTGACTCACATCCTGGGCACAGAATTATGCTCTTGCAGCATCTTCTCAAGGAAATCCTCGCTCTGCAATGGAAAGATTTAATGTGCTTACATCTATGCAACGGTTTACTGAGACTTTTTTTAAAGCAAATGTTTAAAATACAGTTATTTTGTGTGAATGACGCGTTTCGTCCAGTCCACTTCTCCAGTGCTTAAATCCAGTAGCGAGTACCACATCGCAGGGCTGCAGACTTACTTCTTGTTTTTGTTCCTTTAGTTCAGACTCCCAAAGTTCCAAAGACTCTTCTGCTAATAGTGACATCGAGACCGATGAGACGACGCTCATGAGAAGACAGAAACAGATCAACTATGGGAAAAACACCCTTGCCTATGACAGATACATTAAAGAGGTTCCCAAGTAAGTGTGAATTAGTAAGTTCAACATGACCAGGAGATTGTATATCAGAAAAGAAGCAAATATATGAAAAATATTTTTTTAAAGGTGCAGTGTGTAAATTTTAGAGGCATCTAGTGGTGAGGTTGTGAATTGCAACCAACAGTTCAGTCCACTGCTCACCCCTCGCTTTTGAAACGCATAAAGCTACGGTAGGAGAAACTTCGTCGGAGAAACTTAGTAAAAAAACTTTGTCCACTAAGAGCTTCTGTAGAAACATGGCAGCACAAAATGGCGACTTCCATGTAAGGGGACCCTACATCTATTTTATGTAGATAAAAACGTCTCATTCTAAGGTAATACATAATGGTTCATTATGAAAGGTCATTATACACCCCTGATAATATAGTTTTGTATATTATTTTGCATTTCGATCAAGAGATCCTTCTAAAAATTACACACTGCACCTTTAAGTCAGGATAAAAACAGTATTTGCGTAACAAAAATAAATGTTGTTAATTTTCTACTATCTTTTTGTTTGTGATTTATTAAGCGTATTTATTAACATTAGTTAATACACTGTGAACTAAAGTGAACAAACAATTAAAAGCTTTATTTCTATTAATTATCATTAACAAAGATTAATAAATACTGTAACAAATGTATTGCAAATGTTTTGTTCATGTTAGATAATGCATTAGTTAATGTTAACTAATGAACCTTATTGTAAAGTGTTACCTATTTATTTAAGAATATAGTCAAATGCAAAGCATACTTCATTTAATTTGAACGTGTACATAGGCATTGGACACATGCACATTTTAAAAATTTGAGTTTGATATCACAAAGAAAAGAGACTTCTGTGAGCTTTGTTCTTGATCATTTCCAAATATGGCCACTGGGCGGCACCAAATGCTTTTGCTCTTTAGTAGAATCGGGTGGAAAAGCTACACACTACACACAAGTAGCTTGCACACGTTTCGGCCCGTCTTGTTTAGTTTTTATCAACTGCCATGTGAATTGATGCCACCCAGTGCCCGTTGCCACCAAATGTAAAATAAAAGTGAAATTGAACTCTTATTTTACACACATACTTAATTTTAACTCTTATTTAATACACTGCTGGTTGTTAAAAGTATTTAACTCTTATTTTAGGCATATGAGACAGCCAGGTGTTCATCCAAGGACTCCAAACAAGTTCAAAAAATACAGCCGACGTTCCTGGGACCAGCAGATTAAGCTCTGGAAGGTCAGTCTTCACGCGTGGGATCCTCCTACAGAGGAGGGAAGTGAACTGCAGCAAATGTAAGTTTCAGAATCATCCAAACTGACAAAATGCCTAAATCTAACTTTTAATAACTTCATATAAACTGAAAGACTACTTGGAGTATTTGTACTTTATTTATCACACTGCATAGATGAAAACAACAAGATAATTGTAATAAAAATGAAAATAATGTTGAGCAATGTTAGGACCTTAACCAACACTTTAACTTTAAATCTTAATATTTTTAACTCATGTTATGTGACTGGTTTTAACAGAGAGGAAATTGATCTGGGTGACATCATGGACTTTCAGTTGGACGTGGAGTGTTCAACAGATACAGACAATGGATCTCCGTATCCAACATCTAATAGGGCGGCATCATCTTTTCAAGATGTAATGAAGCATGTTCAGAAACACAGAGAAATGTAAGATGTTTAATGTGTAAATATGTTATTAAACATCAACTGTGCTTCTATTGTGTTGCAGGACTCATTCGCAGGAACTCCTAAAAAGATGATGAAAACTGACGATGCTGACATGTCATGAGCAGCTCCACTGAGATCTTAAGGCTTTATGAGAAGCCTTAAGTTTTATTACACTGTTCGTCTCACTGTTTGTTTTGATTTTTATTGTGAAAGGATTGCAACAGGTTTTGGCGTGTTTCTAATACCACATCAATTTGTCAACTTCTTCAAGAGAGGGTGTTGTCATTATCACAAACATGTTCTTTACACTCACTGTTATTTGGGCCTTTGCAAAAGAAAATGTACATTTTTGGAATTTAATTTTGTTTGTTGGTAATCTCTGTGATGATCAGTGGAAGTTTTCTTGTATTTATAAGTATGTTGGTACCCAGATGGGTTCACTTGAAATTTCCTGTGTAATTAGTTTGTGGTTTTAGGTAAATTTTTATTTGCTTTTTTGATTGTTAATTTCTATTTTATATGAAACTTTTTGAATAAAAGATTTCAGTGCCTGATATGCAACCAAATTTATTTCACAACATAATACACAGGAGTCAAACTGCCATTAAAATATTTTGCTGCTCATTTTTAAAAGAAATGTTTACTTTGCATAGCAGGATTATAGACATTTTTTTTAACAACATTTAGTGTTATAAAGATCATGTTTGTATTCAAAACAATAGTTTAGTAACTACTCATCTAATATCAGCCAAATTTGATATGTGGGTTCTATCTAGTTGGCATGGGCTTAAAGGGATACTCCACTTTTTTTTGTAAATGTGCTCATTTTCCTAGAGTTAAACTTTTGATTTTTACCATTTTGGAATCCATTCAGCTGATCTCTGGCTCTGACTGTACCACTTTTAACATAATCCAAATTAGACAATTTGCATCGCGTTAAAAAAAACACAAGAGTTTGGATATTTTTCCTATTTAAAACTTGAGTCTTCTGTAGTTACATTGTGTACTAAGACTGACAGAAAATTATAAGTGTTTTTTAAGCAGATATGACTAGGAACTATACTCTTATTCTGGCGTAATAATCAAGGACTTTGCTGCTGTAACATGGCTGCAGGAGGCGCAATGATATTATATGTGGCAAATAATTTTATGCTTAAAATTAGGGCTGTCAAAAGATCAATCGCATCCAAAATAAAAGTTTGTGTTTACATAACATGTGTGTGTAATTATTATTTACATATAAAAACACAATCATGTATATATTTAAGAAAAATTGGTTATATTTATATATAAAAGATTTATATTTTTATATAATATAAATGTATATACAGTATATAAATGCAAAATTTCTTAAATATTCACATGAATGTGTGTGTATTTATATATACATAATATTTACTCACAGTACACACACATATGTTATTTAAACACAAACTTTTATTTTGGAAGCGATTAATCGCGATTAATCTTTTGACAGCCCTACTTAAAATACATCTTAATACATGCAAACTCTTGAAATGCTTACTTTTGGTTGATTGTCACATTTATACAGACAGCAAATAATATCACAGATAGGATCTGATCATTATTTCTTTTTTTTTTTAAATAAATTGCTTTATTTTCTATTGTGACTCATTTTGTTCACCTGCTTATGAATTTATCAAATATTAATTTTATTTCCAATTTGCATTGCTGGGAATGAGGGAAAATAAATGTCAGAAGGTGAGTGGTCTGATACGAGACCAACAAATTTATTATGACCTGGTCACCGACTGAAACTACGCTTGCAAAGTAGTCCTGCTTCTAATGTTTTTAATTGCGAATTTCTTCACATATCATATTCCATATAAACTTTGCAGAACATAAGCGGACAATTAAAATTATAGGGAAAGGCAAGGCAAGTTTATGTATAGCGCATTTCATACAAAGACGTAATTTCAAGTCCTTTTTTCATCATGTTTGTGGTCTCTTACATTTTCATCTTTTGATGTGCACCTAGCTTTAGTGTGCTGCAGTTCCATTTCTAAATGAAACACCTAATTTTCTATATCCAATCAAAGAACAGTGGAAAACAAAAGCCACTATTTTCCTTACACAATATTCACTCTAAAATACGTCACACCAGGGCAACCTTCTGATCTCTCCGATGAGGCCAATATGGAAGTGATTCAAACAGCAATTGGAGGCTGGCTCCAAAAGGGAGTCAATTCCCATAGACATTAGAGCAGAAAAAAATATGTTTACAACCTGGTACAAAAATTGTTTTTGGTCTGTATAGCTAATTTTGCGCTTCATGACAACTGTGAGGGGGGTGAATTTTATTGTAACTCATCAAAAAAAGCCACGTTTTATTTTGTGCCACTATATACTTACCTACTCTTGTAACTACTCATGTAACTTTAAATACGGAAAAAAATGGAAGTGTTTGGTGGCTTCTAAATTCACCCCTGTTTGGATCCTAAGGAATGAATGGGGCTAGGCTTAATGCTAACACATTCACAACACGCTGTACAAAGATTAAGTGTATGCATTGAAAAAAGATAGGTATGTATAAATTCATCTAAGTTGAGGTAAGAACATAGTAAGGTATTGAATAACGGTGGTGTTTTCCTTTAAGTCAAGGATCAGTCAGCAGGCCATCTCAAACATAGACATTATTTATGTAGACACCTCGTAGACTGAGCTGCCTATTGGATCTGACATATCGCGTGGCCGCCATCTTGGATGGGTGTCCAGTGCGCTCCCTTGCATTCATTTCTAATGAGGAATAATCATAACTCCCCTTATTTTTACCGGATTTTCACACGGTTTGAGTTGTTATAAGCGGCAGAGATTTAGTTATGATACAGGGCGCTGTCACACATTGAAAAATACTGCTTTCATGCTAAAATACTTTGTATTATGCTCTTTAAGTATGGCATATTGACAGAGGCAGACACTACTTAAGTATTTTACTTTCTACATAAAAGTACATTTTCAAGTATCTGTATTTTATCAGTGTTTTTCTTTGGAAAACTTATATTTCAAAGCATATTATCATAATTTTTACTCCACTACATTTCATAATTTCAAGTTTTTGGTTTATATTTAATATTTAAGTACATTAAACATCTACTTTTTACTTTTACTTAAAAAGTACTTTAGTACTTTTACTCAAGAAAAGTCAAAGTACACAATTTTTATGTAATTTTTACGTAATTAGGTATTTTATGTATTCAATTAATTAATATGAATGAATTGAGAATGAATTGGCTGTGAGAATTTTCATTCCTAAATGGCGGTCGCGCTACTGAAGCGCCATCTAGTGGCTATTGCCAAAAACGAATCTGATTTTCCCCTCTTGTTCTTCTATACTCTTTGCTACAGAGCTTTGATGACTCGGTCACAACAAAACCCTCCCGTTTTATTCACCTTATTCCGCCACGCCCCTTTTTAATTCTTCGCTCTTCCGCATTTTGTCAACCGACTTCCGCTGCTAATATGGCACAGTGCATTCGGTGGTTAGTTTGGGGGTTAGAAGATTGTTTGTAGTTCACTATAACTTTAGCCAAATGACAAATATCGCTACTGCTGTTAATGTTTTAAATTAGGAGCACGGAGAAAACTTCATAAGACGCTCGGATAGTCTTATATTGTCCCATCAATCGTCTCGTGGTTAGACGATATGAAGCGGCCGCGGCAAGTAACCTGGCATATTTAATAACCTCGTCCTGTCAGGAGTTGATGGAGCAGCATTGAAAATTATTAAAAGTATGTCTACCAATATTTACACAGTGATTTCGTCTTTTTTAAAGCAAATGTGCACCTTAGCCAGTCCAATAACTATTTCGTTTTTATGTGGTACCATGATAGAATTCATTTGCAAACTTGCCAACACTTATTCCTTCAAATCGGGAGACTTAAATCCTTTTAAGTGGAATCTACAAAGCTCACATATGGTTTAAGAAATTCCTTACAGATCATATCTGATCACATTAGGCTAAAGGTTTATATAACTGCATGGCAGGTTACATCTGATCACATAGTAAATGTTTAATATAACTGCACAACATCTGATCACATTGTAAAGGTTTAATATGAATGCACAACATCTGATCACACTGTAATTTTTAATATAACTGCAAAAAATCTGATCACCTTTTAAAGGTTTAATATAAAAGCAAAAAAACAGATCAGACTGTAAATGTTTAATATCACTGCATGACCTCTGATCACAAATGAAGGTTTAATATAACTGCACAACATCTGATCACATTGTAAAGGTTTAATATAAATGCACAACATCTGATCACACTGTAAATGTTTAATATAACTGCACAACATCTGATCACATTGTAAAGGTTTAATATAAATGCACAACATCTGATCACACTGTAAATGTTTAATATCACTGCATGACATCTGATCACATATGAAGGTTTAATGTAACTTTACAACAGGTAAAGCAAGACCACCCTGCAATAAATTAAGACACAGCTTTATCGGAGTCATCAGGAGCTGATCCCAAGTGTTTATCTGGAAGCTGTTGGTGTATGTACTGGTAAAGTGCTTGGCGACTGTGTAATGGATGCAATATCAACCCTGTGTAAAGCTGAACCAAAGATGGTTGTTTCTCAGCAGAGATATGTACATTTGTGCCAGCTCAACACATTGAAGCAGTTTCTCGGACAGGGTTTACAGGACTAGGATTTAATTATATTAGGACATTTTAGTTTTTACAAACAAACCCTACAAAAAAACAAGACTGGTGCGCATCTTGTGACAAAACAATGGCACTCATATATGTTGAGGTATGTCAGTAAAAGGTGTTTTTAAATTATTGTATATCAAATACGCATTTTAGCCTGGGACCATAAGCCCTGTCAGGGAAACTGCACCATTGTTTTCCCATATCAGATGTAGGTTGCTTCAGGTTGAGTTGTGATTTTAAAGTGTAGTTCTGGTCAGAGACGGATGGATCCTCTCATTGTGTTTCTGCATCACAGTTTAGGAACATCACAGGCATCATCCTCACAGTTGTCCACTGCATCACTACACATCAATGCATCTGAGAAAACAATATAACCATAAACAGTTTTATGTTAGTATTTAAAATAAACTTGCATCATGAGAATTAATATATAAATGGCACCCATACTTAAACAGAACAGTGTGTAAGAGAGAGATGCATTAAATAGAGACAGTAACATTATACACACAACCTTTAACTTCAGTGTTAAATAATACGTTGTTTAATAGGTCATTATCAATATCTGAATGAGAAATGAACTGACATTCTAGCATCTGAAATGTCAGTAAATTGTAGGAATCACGTGGGCTACTGTAAGAATGCAATGTACTATAATATCTCGTTGTACTATCGTAAATATAAAAATATAGGTGGATAATTAAAACCATTCAAATAGTTGCATTTTATAAACTAACGTTACTGATCTTAAGTGTATTTGTAGAACGGACTTCACAAATCTAACTTTAGGCGAACGAGCACAAAGTTAGCTAACCTTAGCTTACCTGAAACTGGCCACCTTTTCAACGCCCGGCGTGGTTTAAAGTTACCGGAACATCGTAGTCGAACCATTACTTGGGATAAGGGTGTTCCTCAGTTTGCTTAAAATTGGTAAGAAAGAAACATAAAGGCGCTCGAGTGAGCTTTTTAAGCTTAACGCGTCGCCTTCAGTCACTGTCTCAGCTGCTCATCGTCTATGCGCCCGGAAGAACGTTGACAAAATGAGCGAAATGGCGCCGCCCTTGTTGTCGTGAAAAATAAGGTGAATAGCAACTTCCCATTGCCTCCTCATGCCTGTATCACTGGGAAACCTTCAAATGTGAAGAAAAAACAGCGAGAGATCATGAGAGAGAGAGTACCAGTTCCTGCTGAACATTGACATAATATTATAAATAATAACGTAAAATAACATGAACAAAGTGATTGTTCAATCTTACTTGTGAAATGTAATCCCATGTGATCTGGAATCAATACTGCGCCGGTTATTGCAACCGTAAGCTGCACAAAATACGGTCATAGTAGTTGCTTTCTTTCCGTTAACTCCCATTGACTCTGGTGCTAGCGTACAGGAGACCCATCCAATATGGCGCCGACGCTTGACGCGTTCCAGTACGTCATGAGGTGTCTACGTATATAATGTCTATGGTCTCAAAAACCTGAAAAGTAGACTTTCTGACTCAAACTGGAAGCTCCCTGAGCTGCTCTCCACCACCCCACCTGAGTCCTAACTTGACTGTGGTTCAACAGAAATAAGTACACACGTTTTACATTCATATACTGGTAGATATGTTGTGTCATTTGTTTGTAATAATGGGACAGTTAACATAATTTACATGTTTGTTTTCTGGACACTAATACGATGAGGAAATTCTTCTGGAATTTCTTCAAAAAATCTTCTGGCACTATGAAAACATATAAAACATTAAAAAAAAAAATTATTTTGGCTTTTTAATACCAGGTGTTTAACATTTTTAGTTTTAGATAAAATAAATGATTTAGGTTGTAGTTAATTGTGGAATTTGAAAGAAACCTTGATCTTTTGAATTTGGCAAGTGATCAGTCTTTTGTATGTAATACATACTAATTGCGAAATAAAAAATGTATCAATCAACCAAGTGCCAGAAAGTTATTGTAAAGTAAACGACAGTAAATGCAACCAAGTCTATTTTGTTATAAATATATAAATTAGTAAATTAAGTGAATTTTACAATATTTTTATTAGGAGAATGGGTCTTGGCATAGTTGCAGTACCGCGCATGAACGAGGTGTGGCGACAAAACATCACAAATTAAATGCAAGCTTTAAACGCGCGTGCTGGTTGATCGTTTTGGGTGTTTTGTTTGTGTTTCGATGAATTGTGGATGAACAATTTACATACATATGTAAGTGGTCTTTTTTGTAACGTATTTAAATGTAATTACATTCGTGTGGTGGTTTGATTGGGTGTTTTCTAACATTTAGCAACCCTTATTTTATTTGAAAAATATGCTGATATTTTGAGTAATCTCAGGTGAGATTAATGCAATGTTGCAGGGCTGTATGGCTCAGACTAAAATTCATGTTTGAGCTGTCTTAACTGAAAACAGATTGCACTGAAATATCTAAATATAATAGGCCTACCATTGTTTTGTATCAAGATACACACCAGTAATGTTATGGGTAAAGATATGTTTGTAAAAACTACTTAAATGTCATAATACAACTAGGGCCTAGTCCTGGCTTAATTTAAACCCTAAAACTGACCCTTAAACTATTAAACTCAACCAGCAATGCTCAGCATATCTTTTTTTAAATGTATACGCTCATATGCTCAATGCTTGTGAACTGAACCTCACCGTACTGCATAGTGCAGATGTGTTATACACAGTGACCCTCCCCAACCCTTTACAATTAATTCATTTAAATTGACCATTAAGGTTACGCAGGAGACTTATGATTCATTTTCTCAATATCGTTGGCTTCCCAAAAGGCCTGTCTGGCACCTGGGAAATGTATGATAATGTCTGATTGGCAGGGAGGGGGTCACAGTGTGCACACAGTTCCTGAGTTATGGCCACAGAGCCCACCTTACTGTTTGGTAGCATGTCATTTGAATACAGATTAGCTGGCCTCAGTGTTCCAGTGCTTTGGCATTACCATTACGGAGGACAGTAATTTGACTGATGAACACACGGGTTATCACAAGGTCATCACCTTCAGCTCAACCAGCAGCAGCAGCAGCCAGGAAGACTTTCGATAACATAATTACTTCCTTTAATTAAGAGGTGAAACAGCTGATTGAATAAATCCGCTGCTAATAGAGATTCCCGTTTCCCTCCATGTGTACTTCTGAACTTTTCTTGTTCTCTGTCTGATTGTTTTTCTGTGAAATGCTTACACAGTGGCACTGCTTGTGTACTTAAAAATCAAGGGGATATTTTGTTTGGTTCCACTAACCAATGTTTCTCTACAGATTAGTCAAGTTGTCTTTTTGTGTTTGACACACTGCACACTTGATGACGGGTTTGGTGTTATAAGTACTCAGTTGGTGGGAGCACTGGTTATGGGTTTGATCACAGGGGCACACATATTGAGAATATTATACCTTGAATAAAAAAATATATAGCTAAAAATACCCTAGAAAATATTGCTTATTTTAATGTCATTTATGTGTTCATAATGATAGAAATATTTATAATACATAAATAGTAGTACACATATCTATTAATATGCACATTAAACACTTACATTCATTATACTTTTTAATGCATTTTATTTCCATTATTAAAGTTCTTTAACATATCTTAAAATAAAAGAATAAACATGGAAATCATGAGTTCTGTCATATTACATTTAAGTTAAACACATTTACAAATGTTTGCAATGCTAATACTATTTTTTTAAAAATATTTTACAGGTTTTTCTCATATAGTATCTGCAGTTTTACAAAAAAAGAGATTCATCATACTCCAGGAAAGCTTCGGTAAGTTTGCTGTTTGTTAAATCTGGTGATGATGCAGGTTAGTGATAAGATAATATATTGCAGAGGACGATATATCGGCCATTATTTGGATTTTTTTATTATCGGCATCGGCCCATAAATCTTTTCATTCTTTCAGTAAATTTCTTTATTACTTAAATTTGTTGTTTTTAATGAAAAGACACAACGCAATGTAAAGCCAAAGTCTGACAGTTAAATGATTATTCACTTTTTAACATGAAGCTATTTTGTGTCACACACTAGTTTAACACATTTATTCAAACAGTACCGTGAGATGTCTTATCCACATCAATTATGTCTTGTAAATATGTTTTAAGTACTTTAAAAGGGTATATTTAGAAATGTTATGCATAACAATTTTTTTTTAGTTTCTCCAATTTTCTTATTTAATTTCTTATTTACTGTAATATGGCCAATCGGCCATAAGGGTTTCTTAATATCGGCATCGGCCACAAAAAAACATACACTGTAAAAAATTAGCTGTAATTATGTAGCTGGTTGCTAGTAACTTACTGTAGAAGATAAAGACTGAAAATGTTTCATGTTCATTTAACTTTGAACAAACTGTTGCCAGTAAATAACATAAATGTAAAATCTACATTAAGTTACTGGCAGCTCGTTGCCAGTAATACCCAGTAATACTGTAATTTCTACAGAAATTCTTTACAGTGTATTGTTGGACCACTAATACAGGTATTAGTGGTTTTGTGTTGTTCATTTTATTAGAACTAGATGTTGAGACAAAAGCATATGAAGCATATTTCTGAAAGTCTTTATAAAATAAACACTTACTTCAATTAGAGCTGGACCACAATATTTGATTATTCGGTAACATTCGATTTTTGATTTAGAGATTTGAATATTCTTTTTTCAGACTAATCTGAAATCTGAAATTTGATTAATTTATTTGTGCCCACGGCATGAAGTTCAACTTTTTTGTTCCTTGAGCATGAATGTTTTTTTCATGTTGCTCGCACAAATTTCTATAAATTAATCACATTTTTCGTGACTATAACACGTTCATCACACGAGATCATGTTGTCTTTTTTTACAACATTATTAGTGTTGAGGAAGAGCCTCTACAACACTGAAAAAATGATTCATTCAATTTACTCAATTTTTTTAAGGTAAGTGGTCACAATCAATTTATTTAAAGTCGCCATGAAACAGAAGTAGCGATTGCCTTATTTTCCTCGTGGTGACGTATATCCGAATGAAATGGCTTCTGAAATGAAAGGCAGGGCTGGATTTGAATTTGTCCATCGAGATCTGATTGGATCATTTAAAGTTGGGTCGTGTTGCTAATTGCTAATCGCTGCGATCTTCTCCCGGACCCCGCCCACCTGCCATACTTATGACCGGAAGTGAAGAGAGATCGTTTTGAGGAGGGGAGGAGATTTGCATTTTTTTTTGAAAGATTATGAGCACACACAAATTTTTTTAAAATAATAAAGCTCACAGATAAGTCATTTGTTAATAATACCACAATATTTTTATATATATTTATATATTTCTGTGTCAGTAATAAATGTACTGCTCATTTCTGATATGAGAGTAATTAGTTTGTTAAAAAAATGTTAGGTTATCAAAAGTATTGGCCTTAACAGACACGTGTGTTTTGTTTCACTTGTGCAGTGTCTGTTCTTGCAGCACGTGTGAGTCTGATCAGTTTATTAAAATAAGGGATGCTCCAAAAAATGCCGATATGCACTAATTATACGTGGCCGATATAGCTATTCTGAGATGTACTACTTTATGTACTATGGCTTTTGATCAGTAAGTCCTTATCGATCTAAAATCAGTGTTATTTTGAGTCGTTTATAATCGTTTATTGAGAAAGCAAGCATAATCATTATACATATTCTTTATTACCATTAAATTCCCGAAAAGGTTTGAAGAACAGCAATATAAAAATATCCTTAAGACATTTCCTGGAGTTGCGTGTCATAGCTGCATGTGTATGGTTCTTCGTCTGCAGCGCATATTGAGTTTCTGCACGTGAGCGTCCTCTGGCTATTAAATGTAGCTGCATTTTTACCGTATTTCATTGAGAAGCATAGCAAGCATCATCTGTCGATATATCGGTGCACCCCTAAGTATAAGTTTATTAATTGCGCCAAGTGACACGGAACCTTGAGTCCACAGCAACAAATTCGCCACGTGTGAAGTCGATAGGATCAACGGTTGTTGACATAATAAAAATACAAACAGACATACAAACAGAGATTCCTGCCTTTATTAGAAGAGAATATGTTTAGCCCCTCCCTCTGAAGCTTTGAATATTTGGTGTTGATTACTACCGAAGCTTCGAAGCTCCAAAAATGGTATTCGGACCAGCCCTACACTTCAATACAAAAGTATGTAACTTTTTAATAAAGTTACAGAGTTAAGGAGATAACAGAAATGACCCCTATATGTCAGGTACCGCACAAATGTTTGTCTAGTGTGTTAGGACTCAATTGCTAGGGTCATTCCGATTCAAGTATCGGAAATGCCACCGATACCATAAAAAAAATTCTAGCATCTGCAAGTACTAACTATGTATACCGATCCGATATAATTTTCTTAAACAAGACTTATGCCCGCTATAGCTATAACGCTATAAACAATGCTGCAAATCAGAAATAATTTCTTCTTCAAAAAGAAATGAAAACATGCTAGCCGTATATGTCCACTGTCTGGCAGTATTTCATGGTTAACTGGCAGTAAAATGGCTAAATGTCTCATATGCCATGCTGCAATTTTGATGAGTGGCACAAGTATTAGCAACTTTAAAACGAGTACCTTAATAAAGCATTTGAACAAGGGGTACCTCCTCAATTATCTTGTCAATTAAGAGAAAAGATTTGCATGAAAAACGTGTTCCTGATGAGTTTTTATGGTTATCTGTAATACCACGATTATCCACTTGAAGGCGCAATACCCAATTTATTAAAAAACTAAAGCAAAATGTATTTTTTAAATTTTACACTCTGTGTATGTTTTGATAATTGTTCTGAATCGGATCTCTAACAAAAATGCAATTATTTCAGCTTTTTGCTAAAAACAAAATATTTTTGAAGAAAAATATCCAAATTTAATAGTTTTTAGACCATTTCAGCAGTAACAACATAAACAAGTGGCTGCACGTAACTTCCGGTAAACTCCGCTAACAATAAATAATAAGTTCTTTAAACGTAGATTATTTATATAACAAGCAAAAAAACAACACATAGATTACCTAGGAAACCAATACATTTGTTATTTTCGACGAGGCATTTGTTCAAGAGATCAGTTTACCAACTAGTCAGACCTTAAAAAAAAGAAACCGGAAGTAAGGTTCGGATCCAGACGTGTATCACGTGCGTCCGATGAAACGGTCTATAAGTATAGAAAAGGTTTTTCCTGTTTTGTTTGTTTGTTTATTTATTGTTTGTTTGAAAGCAAAGGGTCTGTTGTTTTATTTGATATACTTGTAGAATATATATTTGTAGAATAGATATATTTTTAAAAGAAAATTTTCCTGAAAGGCATTTTGTAAAACTGTTGTGAAAATCACAAAAATATGCTGGTGGGCAACTTTTAAAAAAAAGGCTGGCGGGGAATGAGTTAACTCTCAAGTCTCTTAATTCACTAAATTGTGGCTGCACTTAGTGATTGTAAAGGATTTTTTTTCACAAATAATATTTATTATAAATAAATAATATTACTGTCAAAAGTAATTTAAATAATAAACATTTTTGTTCACCGTATTTATGCATGTTTTATTAAGGGATAAATCTGACGCACACCATAAATAATTATATCCATTCTAATAGTATATAGCTGCCAGGTTCAATACTCGATATTGTCCGATACCCTGAGCCCAGGTATCGGGAAGAGAAAAGGGTATCTGAACATCTCTATCAATTGCACACTGTGAGGTATATCTAGTTTAATCATTTCTGCATTTTATGGAGTTTAATGCACCTCTTGACTCAAGTGATCTTTTAATCCCCAGGGCTATTATTATTGCTATGAGCTTCTCCTCTCTTCTGCGTCTCTCTCATCCTCAATTATTTCATTATTGACTTGATCTGTATAAAGAGTAAATGCACTTGTAGTTAATAGATTTGAAGAAATATTTCAAATGAGCTGCTATTAACACATTATTTCTGATCTCTTTGCTTGTTCTTCTGCATTTATTTGGTTAAAGATGAAGTATCTTGAAAGACAAAAGAACATGAACAATATTTGAAGAGTGTGTGTTGGAATGAGACTTATCTTTTTGATATCCTTTCTAGCCTTCTCACCAGGAGATAACAGCATGTTATCTACTCCAAAATCCACCCGACATAATTAAACAGCAATGATCAACTGATAGTTATAAAAAAATAAAAGTGGCCTCCTTCAGCAGTCCTTCAGTGCCAGCTGAGCGAGACGTCTCCTTTAAAATCAAAGACCACTGGGCCACAAATGATCATGAGTTGCTGCTTAAATATTAAATGTTTTTCCAAAAACTAATGTAAAATATTTTGATTGAAGTTTTATACGTTTGTCAGCATTGTCTGTAGGGACTGAATTTGTGTCTGGTTCGGATGCTATTGTATGCAATCAAATGGTCATAAGAAAAAGTGCTTGGCATTCCTGCAGGCAAATACCCATCAGTAAGTGTTGTCGCTTGGTAGGAGTTATGGACCTTTATTTTACTGTGTAAAATGCATATGTGATTTATTTAACAGCTCTGCGGTCGTGTTGAAAATCTCATTTCAATCATATATGGCAGCACATGATTTAAGAATGCGTTGTTTAATGGGCATGCCATGCCCAAATTTAAACTAATTCAATTAATCAGCAAAGCATTCAATGCACCCTGAAAGTCACTTAAGCAAACAAAGGCCTTTTAATATAAATTTTCCACAAGATTTCTTTATTGATTTGCCGCAAAATGATTTGTGTGATACATTCACTCCAATCAATAAAGGCCAAGTCAATAGTGTTTATAAAAAATCATAGCGCCATAGATGAAGTGTCAAGCAACTTCGGTTTAGCATTGACCTGCAGCGTACACTACATTGGAAAATGCGCTCATAAAAATCCACTTGGCACATCATTTCTCGAATGACCTGTTTGATGAGTCTGACCAATACAATGCATTTATTGGTTAAATAATAAAGCAAACTTTTTATACCTGTGATGATCATAGTTGTAAAACTTCAGTGTGGAAGTAACAAAAGTTTGCGTTATTGTTTTTGGCATGTAGGGGCTATATGGGAAGGGATGAAGAGATCCTGTAGCTCAGCTCTCAGTTCTCATTCCAATACGTACATAGACTCTAAAAAATGGTTGGGTTATTTTAAACCCAGCATTGGGTCAAAAAGGAGCAAGCCCATCCGTTGGATTAATTTTTTTTTGCTCAGTCTTTTTATTGATTTTTTAAAGTTTTAATAAACAACAAATGACAAATACTATTTGATGAATGTATTACGTGCCCACCCTTTCTTCCTGCTCCAACAGAGCCCAATCCATGTTACTCTACCATTATTAATCAAAACATGTACGTGGGTGATTCTCACGAAACCATTGAAACACCACGGCACTAATGATTTTAGTTTTAAAATGTGTAATATAGTAACATTAAAAAGCATCAGAATTAACACAATACTGTGTTCTACCTTGCACAATGTGTGATTTCAACATAAGAATTTATAATTGGAAATTTTATCTCATTTTCTGCTGAAATTCTCATTACCGCAATGTGTCCGGCTGTGTTTGAACATGCGTTTTGTTGTAATTTAATCAAATGAACACAAAAATATTAAGAAAAAAATGGATGTTTTGCTAGACTACTTTAGATGACAGAAAAAATATTTACTGAATATTCATGTATAATAATAATAATGAAGAAAAATGAGGAAAATGATGTGTCCATGCCTGATGTTCTCATCCTCCGCAACACTTTTTGAGAACAGTTTAAGCACACATACAGAATTTTAATAAAGTTTGATTTTGAGTGACCAAGCACATGGACCAGTTACTTCAAGATGGCTACCAGGTAAGATCATTTTTTTACAGTTAATTTGAAATATTGTCTAGTTAGAATGCTTACACAACATTTTGATTATCATTACCGCAACAGATGCTTATTAAATGTTCATTTAATTAATAGAAGCATAATACTTTGATTTTAAATGCATGTGCAGAATCTCCAAATTATGTTCTTTCAGGTTTGTCATGTCATTTTGAAAATATGTCAGTGTTGATGTTTTCTGACTGTTGCGGTAATGAGATTTTTTAGGACTAATTTTTTAAATTATGTTACAAAAAGTGTTAAATGATAAGTAAAAGTTTTTAAATTAATGTTCCCATTTACTTCAGACTTTGTTTTTCAATGTCTGGTGGGAAAAAAAGTAAATGTAAGCAATTTTTATATTTTCATGCTTGACATTTTTAAAACCAAGTTTTCGTGAGAATCACCCACTTGGCGAATAAACCAATGAAAACAAAAATGTTCTCTTTATCTGGAGCGTCTGTTTACGCATTTCTCCTATCTGAAGTGCCCTTAAAAGGATGTAAAAATGGTGTTTGGAACTGCAGGTAAGAACACTGGCTTACTTTACTTTGGGACACATGATGATTTATTTTTGCGTGACGTGACTAAAACACGTTGTGAGATATCACCAGTCACCACTTATATTTAAAAGCAGAAACTGATTACAATATAAAACACTTAATTATTCTGTTTTGACAAGAACAAAGACCAGTAATAATGCGAGTGCTCACCGTGTTAAGATTAAATGGAAAATCAATAGTATATAAATATAGTTTTATTAACTTTTACCTCCGCCAAAATAATAACAAAAAAGACTAAATATGAATAAAAGAAACAAGTAGATTAATGAGTCCAAATACTGCTGGTTTGATCAACCCAAAACAAATAAAATCTCAGAAACGTCAGAACCAGGGGGAAATTATTATAGTGTTCAAGATCAGGCAGTGATCAGCGGGGTAAGCAAACACTGATGCCCGCTGGCTGCGTCTGAATCTCATGCCCAAATCTTTGTAAGCAAATGTTTAAATAGGCGCTATCTTTACTAATCGACTGCAGATTTGAATATTATACATATATTTTCTCGACTGAACAAACAAATCTTAAAATTACACTTTGTAACCAAGAAACGATAATATTGAGAAATTGCTAGTGCGTCTATTGAGTTATTATGAGATTCAAAACACACAGCCGAAATCTGAGCTTCAAATCTGGAAGAAAGTAGTTCCCCAACAAAGAGGCTTTTAAAATCACTACGTTGTTGTTGTTTTCTAGTTTTTTTTTCAAACTTGTGCTATCGAACTGTTGTATAAATATCGCTCTCAGAGTCGTGTGATATTGCTCTATATCAAAGTTTACATTTAAAGGTCCAAATCTGAGTTTTCATCAATTTCATTGGTCTGGAAAAACTGGTTATTACAAAAATTGTCAGGCATGGTAATAACTTTATGTAAATCATTTGCTTATAAATTCACACAAATAGTTTGGAAAAAGTATTTTCTATTAAAGTACATCAAACAAGTGTATTTTGCATTTAAAGTAAAAAAATTAAACATGAAACACAAGAAGTATGCCAAAAGTAACCAGGTGCAAAATACAGAGCATTAGAGAAATGGCACAGTTTGTTTTCCATCAGATGCATAAACGGTGGCAAAAAAGGTGTGGTTGGAAGATGGAGACACTGACCTAAATTAGGGGTGTACCAATTAGGGATGGGCACGGATATTCGAATATTCGAATATTCGATCGGCAATAATAATTCGAATTTGAAAATTGCTATTCGAATGTTTGTTTGTTTTTAATGTGCCACCAAAGGGTTACGACTTATTTAATGCTTTTTCACTTCATCTATACTCTTTTACACACTTAAATGTAAGATATACATGAACATTAATTCGTATATATTTCTGATTGTTTGGCAATGCAGATTGCAGACGAATTTAAGTTTTTTTTCTTTTATCTCCGGGTTTGGCCGCGCCGCGCCATATTTGGCAACTGGCTCAGTGAGGGCTCACGTATTATTAAACATGCTTCTCCGCCGCCCGCATCAATACATCATGAGAGATTTGTAAGCTTTCTGTTATAAAGTCTACTTTATTTTGTTAATAACGAGACAGACACGGAGAACGAAATTAAACGGAGAACATTTATAATATGCGGTGCTCTTTCAAAAATGAACCGGATAACTGCACGTGGCAGTTTAAAAGCAAAGCTCCGTCTTTGTGAAATCTTGT
This sequence comes from Misgurnus anguillicaudatus, assembly GCF_027580225.2. Classification (NCBI taxonomy): domain Eukaryota; kingdom Metazoa; phylum Chordata; class Actinopteri; order Cypriniformes; family Cobitidae; genus Misgurnus; species Misgurnus anguillicaudatus. Next base: position 5,900,714 of record NC_073352.2, on the reverse strand, counting down.
TAAATTAAGCTAACGTTAGTAACTTTGCACAGTCAACAATAATCTATCGAGCCAGCTTACATTATTTGTAAAATAATGTTAAATACAGATATTCAATCTTGTTCAATCCGTCTGTTGTTTTTATCGGATAACCATCATCACGTGCAACACAAGGAAGAGTTTTCTCCGCAACCGGCATTATTGTATCTAGTCAGAAGAACGGGCTTTCACTGAAGCAGGTAGGGTAAAGATGGTTTCTTTATTCACAAATACATGTCAAACTAAATTGAGAAGATATTTATATGTTGACTGAGCAGTCGGTTATGTAGATGCGTTTTTTCGTTTGCTCCGGGCTCTTATTTGGAGTCTGTTTAAGGGTTTAAATGATGAAAGCCTACTTTGTCAAGTCCTCAAACTTTAAACTTCGCAAGTCCTCAAACTTCGCTTAGATTTGGGGTTAATGTATAATATTTGGTATGATATAATGTATGTAAGATCAAACAGTAATGAATTCATACTAACGACCGACTTGAATCTAAGGGTTTGACTGACTCAGACTTCGCTCCGCATGGGGTTTTAACGCCTTTTTTTCTGTAGGATATTTTTTAAGAAGAATTTAAAATATATATACAATTTACAATGTTTTCAACTTAAAAATACATACATACATATACATACAGAATATAAGTTTAGCTTGTTGTGGATGTTTCCTAATTATAAGCCTTCTGTGAAATTATGACAAAATAAAAAATAAAAAAGACGCATGTCTTAATTAACATAATTTAAATAAACGAATATTCGAATATTCGTTCTTTATGAGCTTAAATATTCGAATAGTAAATTACTGGAAAATGCCCATCCCTAGTACCAATATATCAGCCGATGATGCTTGTTATGCTTCTCAATGAATTATGGTGAAATGCCGCTACATCCAAAAGCAAGAGGGCGCTCTCGCGCAGAAACTCAATATGCGCTGTAGATGAAGAACCATACACACGCAGCTACACTAAAAAATTATTAATTCAATTTACTACATTTTTTAAGGTAAGTGGTCGCAATCAATTTATTTAAGCTATATTTAAACAAAAGTTTTTTGTTTTGTTTCGTATTTCAATTTTTATGTTTAAATGTAGCTTAAATAAATTGATTGTTACCACTTACCTTAAAAAAATTGAATAAATTGAATGAATAATTTTTTTCAGCGTATGATACGCAGCTCCAGGAAATGGCTTAAAGGAATAGTCTACTCATTTTCAATATTAAAATATGTTGTTGCCTTGGCTGGGAATTGTTGATGCATCCCTCTGTCGTCTGTGTGCGTGCACGTGGGCGCCGGAGCGCGGTGCGACGCTTCGATGGCATTTGGCTTAGCCCCATTCATTCAATGCTACCATTTAGAGATAAAGTTAGAAGTGACCAAACACATCAACGTTTTTCCTGTTTGGGACGAGTGGTTGTGCGAGCAAGTTTGGTGGTACAAAATAAAACGTAGCGCTTTTGTAAGCGGATTTAAAAGAGGAACTATATTTTATGACGTAATAGCACTTTTGGGAGTACTTCGACTCGCCTGAAAAGTCCGCTCCCCTTCTCACTCTCATAATGGGAGAGGGAGGGTGTTACTGCGCCGAGTCGAAGACGTTGATGTGTTTGGTCACCTGTAACTTCATCTCTGATTGGCACCATTAAACGAATGGGGCCAAGCCAAACGCCACCGAAGCGTCGCAGCGCGCTCCAGCGCTTACGTGCACGCACACAGATGATAGAGGGATGTATCAACTCTTCTTAGTTAAGGTAATAACATAGTTTAATATTGAAAATGAGTAGACTATTCCTTTAAGGATATATTGATATTGCTGTTCTTCAAACCCTTTTCAGGTATTTTCACGATAATAAAGAAAATTTATAATGATTATCTTTGACGAGTGTTTCTTTTTCAAATGCATGTTATAAACGACTCAAACTAACAGTGATTTCAGATCGATAAGGACTTACTGATCAAAAGCCGTAGTACATAAACTCACACTCCTACTTGAGCGATATTGCTGAAATAACACGTCTTGCTTTTAAATAGCGAATTCCATTGGGTTAAAAAAGCAGAAAATGTTACATTTTTCAAATGTTAAAATCAATCCAGCATTTTGGGTTGAAAAAACCCAGCATTGGTTAAATTACAACCCAAAGGGTTGGGTTTGTCCCTGTTTGACCCAAAACTGGGTTGAAAATAACCCAGCATGTAGAGTCTCACAAACATTCATTTAAACTGTACGTAACCTTGAAAACCTTAAAATTAAACATCTACAAACTCGTAGGCCTTCTGCACTGTAATACTGATAACACACACACACACACACACACACACACACACACACACACACACACACACACACACACACACACGCGCGCGCACACACAAGTTTTGGAGGAGGGTACTTTTGTCTGAATTTACAGCCATTTACAACTTGCCCATTTCTTGAAAAGGACACTCAAGGCTGGAAATATTTTGGTCTGTCGGATTTGAAATAATTGAAATAACACAAAAATCAGTATGTGTTTTTTTCAGCCGGGTGAATAATATACAGAGCGTAGCTGAACTGAACGCAGCTCCTCGTATACAGAAAATTGTAAAAAGCTCTTATGGGGTCAGAGTCTGACCACACAGCTGGCTGAACTGTGCCTGCTTGACTGGGTTCGCTAGGGTAAAATAATGTCAGCGTGAGGAGGATGATAAATTGTGTTTGTTTAAGTCATCATCACATTGTACTTTTTTCACGGAGGTCACTATTTAATAACACTTGAAGTTGATTGAGCCGCGGGTGCGACCCACCGGGCATCTCCGCTGGTCAGCCGTGGTGACAGGCCATGACTGCAAACATGGAGATATTATAGAGCCGACGCTGCTCCCGAATGTTGTCGTAATCTCACACAATCTGCTGCCTGCTCTTGTGTGTAATGTCCTGCTGAAAACTTTCGCTCAGGGAGACCCGTGAAGGTTGGGGGAAAAGCAGGCGGAAATCTAAGGGCTAGTTGTTTTAAATTACAGCCGACCGGTGCACTAAGTGTATAACCTCTTCACCTTAGCACTTTATAAACTTGTCAGGATTATTCGCCTCCGGCTGAGATGAATGCGGCTATTGCTGCCTAGAGCCCAAGCTGCCGAGTTGCTCTTATTTCGTTTTATTCGCCTAATAAAGCGACGAAATGGTGACATACATGGCAAGCATCACTATCAATATTGCTCACAAACCCCTGACCTAACATATGCAAAACATATACTTTTTATCTATTCATTAGCATATGCTTTTATTGTTTGGTTGCAAGAAGTTGTCTCTTTTAAAATAAAGTTTGGATATCTAAACTCCTTACACAGGTGCCCATCAATGTGTGAAATGATTATTGCTGTGTGGTCTCTACTATTTTGCTCGCAGGTCAATGATTATGCAGTGGCAAGCTACCAGAATTAAACACGTTTGGTTTAAAGGTGACTGGGTGTGCAGCATGCAGATGCTTCACGTTTAAAGGTCAAATATGCAATGCATGTATCATTGAATCTTAACATCCCTGGTTATGTATGTCACCTAACCTCATAATGAGATGCAATGACATGGCCTCCTCAAGTTATCCGATAAAAGCATTACTTACATCCCATAGCAATGCAAACACAAGTAAAGAGGTAACGGGGGTCTAATAGGGGCTTCTCACCAGGAAACGGCTGGCAGGACTCTATCACCCGTTCACCATCTAAACACTGTACCTTTGCTATAGGGACATATTCTCCGCTTGAGTGGAGGGCGATGGAGATCTAACCGAGTCATCAACCTTCCCAGAATGATATGACCTGTGTGATATCCTTTAGTACCTCCACAACAAAAGAGGCTCACACACTGGTCATCTAGTAGCTACAAAATAAACAAGCAGATATCAGGCTGTGTTAAGGGGGGTTTAGGACAGGAAAGTGATTCTCTTGAGCTGTCAGATGAAATCATGCGCTTTCGCTCTGATGGTTGAACTGCCAAGACACCAAACATATGTTAAGAAATAACGGTGCCTATGAAAAATATCGGTAAGGCCTTCATCATGTGAGATAATGCATTTTATGTGCTAGGGATGCACCGAACATTCGGCCACCGAAAGGCTTTTATCACCGAAACAATAGAAATATTGTGATGACGCAACCTGCACGTGCTTGTCTGGAGCAACATGTCTGCGGTGTGGACGTATTTAGGTGCAAAAAGGCGCTAAAGTGAGCAGCTTTCTGTACGCTCAGAGGCACATGCGGTTGAATGTGTCCGGTCCAGATGTGATCATCACAGTATGCCCTACAAAGATCAGAACTCTTGATGTGTAAACTTAAAGGTGCAGTGTGTACATTTTTGTGCCATCTAGTGGTGAGGTTGTGAATTGCAACCAATGGCTCAATTAACTACTCACCTCTCCTTTTAAAACACATAGAGAAGCTCCGGTAGCCGCCAGCAGACAAATATGTCATCTTCGGAGACAGCTTCGTAAAAAGGTTTGTCCGTTAAGAGCTTCTGTAGAAATATGGCGGCACAAAATGTAAGGGGACCCTCTGTGTATGTAGAAAAAAAGTCTCATTCTAAGGTAATAAAAACATAACGGTTCATTATAAAAGGTCTTTATACATCCCTGATAATATAGTTTTGTATATTATTTTGCATTTCTGTCAAGAAATCGTTCTAAAAATTACACATTGCACCTTTAAGAGAGAGTCGCGCTGTGTCTCATACTGTAGTCCACTAACATAAATTTGGCGAATAAAGCAATGAAAAACAACGTAACGTTTTTGTATAGAGCGACTGTTGCGCTGTTTGGGATTCACCCTCGGTCTCTGTGTGCGCACGCGTTTAAGTGCCCTTAATAGTGCACACACGAGAGAGACGCGTTTAAAAAAAACAAGCGAACATAAAATCTCTCTGTTATTAACAGGGCTCATATAAACAAAATTATCTCCACAGTATTCTTTTTCTAATAAAAACATTTCTTTATGTCTTAAGTGTGTGTATAGATTACAGTCAGAAACTGTGCTTATTTCTTAAAGAGACAGTAACCTCAATTAACCTACTTAGGTCTGTGTCATTAATGTTAATCAAGCAACCCAAGACAAAGAGAAAATCACTTCTGTAGCTCTAAAAATAATAATATATTTAATTTATACAATAAAGACAGTGTTATGATTCATTTGATTTTAATGCTAATTTCAGACCTTATTAATGTACAACTTTGTTCTTTTTGTATAAATGCTTGCAATTTCTTTATTTGTTATTAGATTTTTCCCACCCCTTTTTTTGCAAAACAATTCTGCCATTTTACTGAATAACAAACTTATAGTTTTATATTACATTGGTTATGTTTGTAGCCATTCTAAAGAAAAGCAAAATATTTGAATATGCAGTAGTCACAGCTTTTGAGATAGCACAGACCAGGACCAGCATCACACATTAAAATGCATTTTGCATGCACCGGATGAGAGCGTGCATGCAATAGGATACATCCACCGCATACTGTAACTGGGCACATGCATTATAAATGCATGCTTAAAAAATTTGGTTTGCAAAATAACATTTGTAAAGGTTGTTTGTATTCTATTAAAAGACTATATTGAAACCAAGGAGTGAGGTCATGTATTTTGCATATCTTTTAAGTTATGTCTTACACAGAGTTTTAACTCTTTCACCGCCAGCGTTTTTAAAAAAAGTTGCCAGCCAGCGCCAGCGTTTTTCATGATTTTTACAAAAGTTTAATGCCTTCCAGAAAACGTTCTTCTTCAAATATATAAACATACAATATACCACATGAAAGAACAGAACCTCTGCTTTCAAACAAACAAAAAAAAAACGTTTCATCCTACCTTCAGTAGTTCTTTTGTAATCAGCTTTTGAATATGGGTAGGTTTCTGCAAAAACACCACATTTTGAGCAAAAAGCAGAGATAATTCCATTTTTGTGTGCAGAAGGGTGCCACCTAGTGGATAATAGCGGTATTGCGGAAAGACGGAAATACTCATCATTGGCGGGGAAGCGTTTTCTCTTGATTGACGAGATATCTCGTCAATGGCGGGGAAAGGGTTTAGAGGCAACCTTTTCTCAAAGGTGCAGTGTGTAAATTTTAGCGGCATCTAGTGGTGAGGTTGCAAATTGCAACCAACCGCTCAATTCACTGCTCACCCCTCGCTTTTAAAACACACAGAGAAGCTACGGTAGCCACCACCGGACAGACATTTCATGGTCGGAGACAACTTCGTAAAAAAATGTGTCCGTTAAGGGCTTCTGTAGAAACATGGTGGCAAAAAATGGCGACTTCCATGTAAGGGGACCCTCAGTGTATGTAGATAAAAAGTTCTCATTCTAAGGTAATAAACACATAACAGTTCATTATACACCCCTGATAATATAGTTTTGTATATAATTTTGCATTTCTGTCAAGAGATCCTTCTAAAAATTACACACTGCACCTTTAAACTCTTTTTTAAACACTTGACTCTTTCATTCCTTTAAACTTTAAAGTTCTGTAAAGGGACAAAGTAAAAATCACATATCTTAAAAAATAATACATTGTAAGACATGCAACATCATTTGAGGCAGGATGCATAGAGGGAGGCTGTCTAAAGGGAAAGCATAATATAGCATAATGTGGTGTTTAAAAAGATGTCATGTTGTCTTATTAGAATAGGTGCAAACTATGACACAGCCATAGTCACTATTAAATAATCAATAATGATTTGTAAAGAGCATAATTTGCTTGAAATATTAATCGGTTTCTATTATTTATTTAGCAATTTAGTACCACTACCAATAAAGTAAAAGTGACGTCACTTTCATTATTTAATATCTGTAAGCAAATAGTGTTAAAAGTTGCTGCAAAAGCAAAACATTTCCTTTGATTTACAAAAGTATATACAGTAGGGCAATAATAAAACATTGTGTTATCGGCAGCCTACCTGCAGAAGTCAAACGACAGCAAAATACCATGGTACAAATGGTTTGTATTTTAAATCATATTAAGTCAATTATAGTTATGTATTTTATGATTGCCAGGTTCACATTTATCACAAGAGCACTGAATGAGGTTATGTCAAACACCGGGCGCTGAAACTATGACACTTCATTAAAGGGCGTCCATAGCAGGTACTCTATCCCAATACACCAGAGACTGCATGATTTTATCAAAAGCCCTGGAAATTGAAGCAATCACTATAAGGTGTCTGGGAATTAAAAGAGTTCAGCCAGCCAGAGAGAGATAGGCCTTTTACAACACAGATCTGTGAGGGGATTTTTGTGGTATTCATTATGCATTAAAGGACAAGCATCCTATATCTTAAAAAGATATTATTGCGTTTAGAAAAATCTTTTGAGAAATGGTCAGTCCAGGAATGGTAAGAACAGACACGTTGTGATGTCGTACACCGCTGCTTTCATCATGACAAATGTGTGTGAATGAACAGAGTGAGATCTAAAAACTTTTGATTTATATCGTCATTTGAAATATTTGTTTGCTTTTTTGCTGGCTCAAAGTTTTTCTTGCCGTATGTCACCATTTCTTATTATTTGTAGACATTTGCAACATATCTCCAGAATAACTTGTATATGAAGATTATATATAGAGTAACCCATACATTTTGTGTGTTCCCTACACAAAGCTAGCATATGATACAAATCATAATAAGATAATCATTATAATTATTAAGATACTTAAAGGGGACATATGATAAAAATCTGAGTTTTTCAATGTTTAAGTGCTATAATTGGGTCCTCAGTGCTTCTACCAATCCAGAAAATGTAATAAAGATCAACCCAGTAACTTAGTTTTGGTAAACCATTCTCTGCAAGCATGTGAAAAATTAGGTCATGGAAATTTGACTCCCTTTGTGATGTCAGAAGGGGATAATACCACCCCTTCGTTAAAGGAACAGTATGTAGGATTGTGGTCAAAACTGGTACTGCAATCACACAACTGGTGGCCAATACACAACATGACAACAAAAACATAAGTTGAGGGCTGCAACTCCACATTTTAAATGACAATATCCTGGCCGGACCACTGTTGTCAGTGATATAAATATTTGAGATGAAAATAATTTCTTAATTTCTAGTGACACATCAGGGCCATTTTATGATTAATTAATACAAATTTCTTACATTCTGTTCCTTTAAGTACTATAAATCTAAACAACTTCCTCTAAAATCACCAGGCAGTATTGAAATTTGTTTACCAGATAAACATATAATTTATTATTTATCTTCACTATATTTGTGCTGGTGTCCTGATTTGAAGAGCTCAGGTCAGAACAAATGACAGCAATTGAAAACAAGCCTTTTATTTACCTTTGTCCCGTGCCACAAGGGCCCATTTAAATGTGTCATAATGTGTCGCTGGTCTTGATGGGGAAGGTTACACTGTACTCCATTGATTTAACAACCGCAGCCAAATGAATATAGCCATAACCCTGGACATACATGTAAATTGAAATCAAGCAGGTGATGCATAAAACCACCATGCAGAACACAAATCCGCCCATAGCGGGAGATGATGGCCTCTCTTCGGAACGATGGCAAGGAAAATTTTCTAAATAGGCAGTTTTATATTGCTCATTCAAATGAAGGATGCCCAGAGATGCATAAAGACAGCAACAACAATTCATATTGGAAAATATACATCAGAATATTTAGATTTATGGCTCATTGCTAATTGCGGGCTTTTACTTATTATTTTATGGGGCGGAAAAATAATAACCTAATATGTTTTATCTGTCTTCCGCTAAGGTCACACACAACTGCAGTTTTCTATTTGATATTCCAGTTCAGGGTTAAACCTGCTTTTATCCAGTCACTTTGTCAGTATCATGTAAAGAGGTAAAAGTCTTGTTAGTGGTTAAAATCACTATTGCTATTGTCAAAGATAAGAGTGGGCACTGAAAGTCACGCATTTTACTTACAAGTACCAATCATCAATCAATAAAGACAGACAATTCTCTGGGGGAGGGCCTTTATACAGAGCCATGTGTGGCGCTTGCCAACCTGTGCTCATGCACAGTAGCTGTAACAACCCTGAAAACATACAAGTTAAAGGACAAGTTCGGTATTTTACACTTAAAGCCCTGTTTTCAGATTGTTTAAAGGTCACGTTCTTTCTGATCCCATTTTTAAACCCTAGTTAGTGTGTAGTGTTGCTATAATAGCATAAATAACACCTGCAAAATGATAAAGCTCAAAGTTCCCGGCGTGGAGTAATACCGTACCTCACAGCACATCTAATACAAGTCAATGGAGTTGGCAAAAACTACGATACTTCCTCTACCTGTACTTCCTGCTTTAATGACGTCAATAAAACAGTTTTCGGACTAAGCTCCGCCCACAGGAATATGTCAGTCGCCTGCTAAACTAACGGCAAGCTAAGCTGCTATCGAATCACAACACACTAAACAAACTACACAATCAGAACTCGATATGTATTTCTGAAGGAGGGACTTCATAGAACAAGGAAGACATCAGAGCGTTTTTAGGACAGTGAAAACAGCGCTATACAGATAAGTAAACTGTGTGAAAAAAAAAACGTGATGATGATTGAGCCCCGCCTTGTAAAGACTTACGTATTTGTCCATGGCCTCTCTTTCAGACACAGAAAGAGAAAACAGGCGACTCTTGGGCAGAAAAGTGCCTGGCGGGAGGTCGATGGCGCAGTCATCGGGCGAAGCAGCGGTAAAGAGGTGGCTTGTGACTTGCTGGACATTGCACAAAAATCGTGATACTCCATCGGGACCCCGCCTTCACCTGCAAAACAGAAGAAACGGAGACAGTAGAGGAGACAGCGCACAGGTATGAAGCATAACAAGACCATGGGAGGATTGTGCTGTAACAACCAAGGATGCCCTAGGGGGCGTGCACACCAAAACTTTTTTGCCCGCGGCCGGCACATGTTTTCAATTGTTTTCAATGGAAGCTCAGTGTTTTTTCAAATAAGCCAGCAGCTAGCGGTTTTCTTTCCCTCTGGAAACCGGCGTTCAGCCATTTTTCCGCGCTCGGCGCTGAGCTTCGAGAGTTGAAAGAGATCGACTCACAGCTGAAGTACCAGAGCTACCAAAGCGCTCAGCTAAAGAAAGCTGGCACTCAGCTGAAAAACAGCTGGCATTGGGCGTTGTCCAGGCGTTTTCAGCCGTGTTTAGAAGTTTTGGTGTGCACAACCCCTTAAAGGGGACATTTTACAAGACTTTTTTAAGATGAATCTTTGGTGTCCCCAGAGTGCGTATGTGAAGTTTTAGCATAAAATACCATATAGATAATTTATTGTAACATGTTAAAATTGCCACTTTGTAGGTGTGAGCAAAAATGTGCCGTTGTGGATGTGTCCTTTTAAATGCAAATGAGCGGATCTCTGCACTAAATGGCAGAGCCGTGGTTGGATGGTGCAGATTAAGGGGCGGTATTATATCCTTCTGACATAACAAGGAGTCTAATTTCAATGACCTATTTTATCACATGCTTGCAGAGAATTGTTTACCAAAACTAAGTTACTGGTTTGATCTTTTTCACATTTTATAGATTGATAGAAGCAATTGGGACCCAATTATAGCACTTAAACATGAAAAAAGTCAGATTTTTGTGATATGTCCCCTTTAATATGATGGGGAATTGGTGGACTTGAGGATGTACAGCTCAATATGCTCACAGTGGTTACCAGAAAGGAGTGATAATGGAGAGAGGGAGTTTGGCCAGTGTCCAAACTGAAAGGACTCAGAGAGAGGGATGGTATTCACGGGCCATTGAGGAGTCAATGAAATAACTTTGCTACTGTGTTGATTTTTCTGTTTTCTCTCGTTTTTATTAATGTAAAGCTTCTTTGGAACAATTAAACAATTGTAAGAAGCACTATATAAATCAATTGAAAACACCCAAATTAAGAAAGTGTCACAGGGAGTGGGAGGTTCCCTAAAAAGACAGGTGACATGACAACAGGGTGTGAGATCTCGTAAAGTTTCACATAGGGGAAACTCTCCGCTGTACTGGTGGGTGCAGGTATTTTGAGTGGGCACTGGGAAGCAAAGTGGTCGGACTTCCCACAATAGAAGCATAAGCCTTGGAGCAGCCGGTGTTGTTTTTGGGCGGTGGTGAGATGGACAGCCCCTAGTTGCATGGGCTCGTTCCAGTCACAGGCAGCTGCAAGGGTTTGAAAGCAGATGGTGAAGTCAGTGACCTGCCCTGAGAAATTTGTGAAAGGCGACCTGGACATTTCAGTGCGAAAATCTTCAAACAATCGACAGCATTGGGCACAGGCTTTCCCAGATAGGCGCATTAGAACATATGCAACTTTGGCCTCCTCAGTAGCATAGTGGTGAGGTTGAAGAGAGAAATTAAAGCGCACTAAAAGAGAAATGCCTGGCATGCGTTGGGGTCTCCGTCATAAACTGTCAGGTTGTTGGTGTGAGTCTCTGATTCATGAAAGTAATCGTGGCGTCCCAAGGCAGCCACTAGCTGCAGCTCCTCAACCCAATCAAACTCAGACCCAGGAAATAACTTAAAGGTCACGTTCTTCCTGATACCATTTTTAAACCCTAGTTAGTGTGTAATATTGCTATAATAGCATAAATAATACCTGTAAAATGATAAAGTTCACTGCCAGGCAATATATTTTCTTCAATAGAATTCCTCTTTAAAAGCCTACAACGAACGGCCGGTTTGGACTGCAGCCCTCTATTTCCTGGTTTAATGACGTCAGTAAAACAGTTTGTTGACTAAACTCCGCCCACATGAATACGTCAGTCACCAGCTTTGGCTCAAACGGCTCTGCTAAGCTAAGCTGCTATCGAATCACAACACACTAAACAAACTACACAATCAGAACTTGTTACGTATTTCTAAAGGAGGGACTTCACATAACAAGGAAGACATCAGCCTGTTTTGAGGACAGTGAAAACAGCGCTATACAGATAAGTAAATTGTGTGAAAAATACCGCGTTTTTTTACACGTGAAACATGAACGTATGTTATATTGCCCACTATAAACACAATCAAAGCTTCAAAATCACAGACAGAACGGGAGCTTTAAAAACGTTCCAGGTGAAAACAAACAAGTAGGCTTCGTCTTTTTAGCTAAGTGATGTGACTTACCTTTTGAAATAGTCTGTCAGCTTCCTCATCTGCCTCACACATACACTATATGGACTTGAACTGGGGACCTTCTTGCTGTTAGACAACAGTGCTTTGTTTGGGTGGGGTACTCTTTATTAGAAGGCTTTATTACTTGTGTGGTATTAGTCCCAATCTTTAACTTCTTATGCTGCGTTTACACGCGTCTGGAGGTCCCGCGGCCGGGATGAGGCGTTTAGAGTGACGCATTCGTGTGTCTAGTTCGCGCGGATGGTGCGAATTGAGCAGTGTGCGCGATACGCGCGAATTATCCTATTTGTGCATTTTGCGTTTGACGCGAATTTGCGGCTGACGCCCAAGTTGAAAAATTTGAACTTTGGCGGATTTTCGTAACTCTCTCCATAAATGCACAATCAACATCAGCCATCTTACAAACAGATAACCGCATACACTTGCCCCTTCCACAAGAAGCGGATTTTGCCTCTGACGCTTGCTTTTCCGTGTGTCTACTTCGCTCTAGACGCGCGAATGCATTCAAACTGTTCAAGCGGCAAACTAGGCGCGGTAGACGCACGGTTGGTGTAAACGCAGCATTAAACATTCACTGAAACATCAAATCATCAGTAGGAAATGAAAGTCATGTACGCTGCAAAGGACTCGCTAACGTGAAGCCTAGCTTTCATAGGACTGAACCGAAAACATGTTAAGCGCTTCACATCAGTTCAAAGGCACCAATGGGTACTTGCACACTGGCGTGGACCAGAGAAAGACTATCAGCATATGCACGGCCCAATTTGCACCCTCCCTAAAGGTACGTTTGATATTAATAATTTATTTATACGTAAATTTGTTAACAATATGGTGGTGAACTCGGAAATATGTCACCGTTTGAAAGTAAAGACAATCGCGTAACAAACTCTCACATGGTTTGTGGTGCTTTGGAAATTAATGGTTTAAAATAATGGGATTTATTGAGGAGTTTTCTGAGTTTGCCCATTTGTTGAAACCACAAGGAAACAAGGTCTGAATGTAGCCACCTGAACATCATAGATGTTTGGGAGAGACCTTTTTCTACCTGGTCTATTATGCACAAGCAGTAAGCAACCTAGACACCACCTAAAAATACCCCATATACTGTAGGACAGCGTTGTCGTGTTGAATTTTGTACAGAAAACATGATCTTGAACATGCTCTGGATCTCACTGACTGTTGTTATTTTTCGATTTTGCAAACTTATATGTTTGGGTTGTTAGCCGCTTGCTGTTTCTCTGGAGGTCGTGAGGTATTCGAAGACCTTACGCTGTCTCGGGAATTTAATTGTTCCATCTCCTTTGCCCCTACCCATCTTAAACAGATTGCTAAAACTGTTAATTTGATCAATACCTAATTTTTTTCACCTGCCTCTTTTTTCTCTGTTAGGCAGCGATAAGCGATGGTCGGGTGGCAGGCGGAGTGAATTGTCAGATTTTTTTCCCGCTCTCTGCGGGCCCTTCTGCCATTTGGAGTGATGTAATTTATACCACAGTAGTGGCTCTGCAATTACCCTGTCTATTGCTGTCGACCGTATCTCACTATCTTTTAAATGGATCCAGCTTGACTCGTCCAGCCAGGCAAACAGTACAAATGATGCCATTCCTCATGCTGCAAGTCTTAAAGAGATAAGTTCCTTAAAGAGCGGCCCATTTATCAGTTGATACAAGCAGGATACTTACAAGCCCACTCTATTGTTTAGCTCTTTTGACAGTCAGCCTTTTTCGTTTGGGAGGGTTGTCGAGGAGGTGTTGTGGAGATCCTTTCTTCCTTGTAATCATTCCGCCGGGGCTGTCAATAATGGGGCTGATTTGTTTGTTAGTAGCCTGTGGTCTGAAGCGTACTGGAAGCCTCGGACCCCATGTTAGGTTTTTCTCAGAGAAGCGCAAGTTGTATGCTGCAAAGGTAAACGTCGTTTCAATGTAGGAACTTAATGTTGATGCTGTTCCTTAAGCAATGCAAAGGTCAGCAGAAAATCTGGGAAGAAACACTCTTACCAGACTTTCTAAAATGCCTTCCAAATGAAGACCAAACAATCTCAAGGTTCATTTGGTCCTACATCGCTTCTCGAGTTGTATTTAAACATCACTAAAGCAGTGTAATTTAAGCACTTAGACACACAGGCCACCATTTATGTCTCCCCATTAACTTGATTATTACCCTAATTAATTAGAGCAAGACCTTTCACAACCAGTTAACAATCAGATGGCTTACCTATAAATGAGAGCAATCATTTTAAAGTAGTGCTGGTAAAAAGAGTTATCAACAGCAGAGGAACATCTTGTGCTTGAAATGTTAAAGTTATAGTAAAATGAAATTTAAAGAGAAAATAATTTTTGTAGTGTTTAAATATTGAGACTTTGTTGTGGGCCCGGTGCACCTCTGCAGCCGTTTACCAATGCATGCTTAGCATGAAACCAAAATCAAAGCAATTTGACTAGTTCTTATAGACCCTATGGGCATCATCTATAATGAAAACAATGTAGAAGCAATAATTTGCCTTTGATTTGTAAACTTTCATTAGTTTTTTAGGTGGTTGTCTGATTTTAGACATTTACAAGGACTTTTATTTTCTATTGAATCCACTAGTTCTATGTAAACTTCTATTGATTATGCAAATAATACAGGATAGACAAACCTTCATACTAAGTTTGTGATGACATGCCATTGCATTTGTAAATTACTGAATTGCACTACAAAATTTTGCACAAAATCACTTAAATGTGATATTTTTGGTCTAAAACCTACACTTATTTTTTGGGTAATTTTGCTCATCAAGAAAAAGCATCTTGATTTAAGAATTTTTAGATATTTCTACTGAAAACAAGACAAAAATACTAAGTAAGAAAGTCATTTTTGCAGTGTAAGTCGCACAGGTATTTTGATTTTTTAGAACATTTTAGCCAAATGCTTTCAAAAAGTGGTGGGGACACAATCAGCCATTTCAAAAAGTGGTGAGGACATGTCTCCAGCGTCCCCAGTGTAAATGGCACCTATGGCCTCATGCCTTTACTCACCATCAAGCTATCCTCAATGTATATAATTTTCTTTTTTAGACAAACACAATCAGAGTTATATTAGAACATTTCCTGGATGTTCCAAGCTTTATAATGGCAGTGATTGGTGCTTCGGATTTGACAGTCATGGGAATTTACTGCATAAATTGACCAATAAACAACCGTATAAAAGTATTACAAAAAGTGCACGTTGCAAACTTTGTGAACTTTGCCATTTGACGAATGTGAGGGATGGACCTCCAAAGCATGCATTTTAAACATATTGTTTTGAACTGGACAAAAGTTGGAAAAAAGTTTTTCAATTATCCTAACATCCCAACAACTACTGAAATGTGTGAAATTTGTTTTTAGTCAAGGTATCAAACATAAAATAATGACAATGTATCTTATTTTGAGTTTTTAATAATTTAAACACCATTTTTAACAGTTGTCTGAAATTACTAGTTTGTATGGACAGTTGTATTTATTTTTAAAAAATACTGAAAATGTATTTAAACCAAATGGATAGAATAAAGTGACACATAAATGATTAAGTTATATTTCTAGTGCATAATGCCCCTGGACACAAAAATACGCATGTCATGTCATTGACCCATATTGATTATTTGGGAAAGGAGATGGCTGCCCAATGTAAAAACTGATTCCACCTGTAAGTTTAAGACACTTTCTGGATTTAAAATAATCATGTTTGTGTGTCAGTGGCTTTGACACAAACTGGAACATAAATCTGCTTTCCTCCATCCATCTGACCTGCTTTGTGAATGGGATTATGGGTAATAAATCAGTTACATGCTCTAAACTGACACTCTCGGCTGTCATGTTCTCACACACAAATCACAGAGCTTTTTACTTCAGATACAATTTGTGGCATTTAAACATTTCAGAAGCCAATAAGATTAGCAAGATTTATTTAAATTCTATTATTTCTTCGTATAGCTGTTGCATAAACTCTTTAGCTTCCTGTGATATGACATGCAGAAAAAGTTTAGAGAATTAGATTAATTTAGAATTATCTAAATGTTTTGAATATTATTATTTTAACAGTAATGTTTTAGACAGAGATATATTTTTGCTGTGGTCAGTAACTCACAAATACAAGGTGGAATTTTGTACAGATGTGAAATGGCTTCAGTATAATTTTACTTTGAAGATAAGTTGCTCATTGTTACTCTTAACACTGTCTGCTGCATGGGATGAAAGTAACGCAACAGTAAAATATAGATTTTTTTATGTAACTCTTGTTTTTTAGTAAATAAACATGACTATGACATTGTTAGTATGTAACTGGAAACATATTTTGTTCTTTATCTTTGTAAAAAATAATTAAATTACATTTTCATTTTAAATATTATATCAAATGATCCAATACCCGACAGTACAAACTTGAATTGTTGAGAATAAAAAAAATCAACAGTATAAACAAAATGTAAGTTAAATTAAATGAGCATAATATAAATTCTCAAAATAATGCAACAGTATAAGCAGTGGGACAAATGTAACAAATGTTAAAGCAACACTATGTAGTTTCCATGTAAAAATGACTTACAGCTCCCCCATGTGGTTGAAAAGCGCAACAGTGCCTGGTATCAGACACTCTTCTGCAGGCAGGGGGAGGGGCGGGGCTGTGTGCTCTACCCTCCACCGCCACTTTCAGAGTGTGCTTGTAGCAGCTAGGAGGCTGCTCAGGTTGCAGCAACAGTACAATTTGTCCAGTTAAAAGTTGTTCTATCACTTAAATAATTTTAGAGACATTATTTAAAGGTAAAAAACTACATAGTGTTGCTTTAATTTCATCCCGACAGAAACTCCTCACATTTTAACCCAGTTTACTTTTATTCTTAAAAAGTCTGAGTATGCAAACTTCAGGATGTGTTCACTAAAGCACTAAACCTGTAGATTGATCAGTAGGCCTACTGTAACACATGAAATGAGAATCACAACTTGTATTCCCGCCTTCAGTAATTTACTTTTCATGCTTGAAAAAAGCTACTGGACCTACCCGTGGGAAACGATCATGAAATTGTGCAATATCTGGCAGCTCCGTCAAGGGTTGCATGCTGAACATGCTGTCATTGCTTAGAATGCAGATCGCTTTGTTACTTTCTTCCCGTATTACTTTCAACCCAATTCTCCCCTATTGTAAGTAGCTGCTGTCATGTAACTTTGATGTCCATAAAATCATCTGCAATTTCATACTTTTAAACAAAAATAAATAAACACACATTTTTACTCATACTTTCATTACTTCCTGTAGACTCATGTCATTTTCTGAACGTGTTACCTACCGTAACGTCCAATCTATCAAAAAAGCTTGAGAAGGATTTAAATGCATAACTTCAATAAATCCAAAAATGGAAACATGAATTCATGGTACAAGGAACAATAACCGACAAGAGACAAAAACATACTACCCCTTCACAAAAAATATTTTTAAGGAGCTGGCCATCATAGTTGGGGCAGAAAGCATTGGGAGCTTTGGAGAAACCATCTTGCCTGTAACAGGAAGTACATCACATTCAACCATCTTGGTTGTGACAGGTAGCTCTGAAGTGGACCCATGGGCTGCAGTGACCTCTTGGGAAACTGTAGAGCAGTGTGTGTCCCAAACACACCACAAGGCCGTAACCACAACAGGAAGGGTTCTCACATGGTGGCCATGACGTGAAAGAGCTCTGGCCTGGTGGCCTGCAATATTGTCCCACAAAGTCCATCAGTGGAGATTTACAGTCCAACTGGACCAAATTGAGTGCCCTAAGGCAGTGTTTCCCAATCCTGGTCCTCGGGCACCCCCTCCCAGAAAGTTTTAGATGTCTCCTTATTTAAAACACCTGATTCGACTCATCAGCCTACTTCTAAAATGGTAAACATGTCTCCCTCCTGAGCTGGTGAGTTAAATCAGGTGTGTTAAATAAGGAGACATCTAAAACTTTCTGTGAGGGGGTGCCCGAGGACCAGGGCTGGGAAACACTGCCCTAAGGCATAAGACTGGCATCCCCAAAACTTGACTGTAAACACACTGAACACAAGACATTTGTTAGATCCATGTTGTGGTCGGTTATTCTGCACTGTGTAGTCCATGAAAAAAAGATTAAGAAGGATCTAAATTGGAGATAACTTTAATAAATCCAAAACTGGAAACATGAATCAATGGCAAGGCATGTTTCCCTTTTTGGAATTGAAGTTTCCAAGTTATCTGCATTTAGATCAAGCTTTTTTGATGGACTGCACTTTACAGAATAAATGTCTCTAAAGGGGTTGAGTATTTTCCCAGTCTTCTGCCGGCTCGACCTTTCTTCTTTATCCAGCCTGCTCCCTTTATCCCCTCGCTCAACGATATGGCTGGAGTTACTCCGCTGAGATGGTTTGTATTCCACTTCAAATTAAACTGTGGCCGTGAGGCATTTAATCCACAGATTAGGATATTTCTCATTGATAGCCTTTGATTCAGCTTGTCTCTGTTGTGTCGTGTCTTTTCAGCAGGTTTTAAGATCTCTCCGAGCAAGAAAACTGAATTCTGTAGCCATCCGTCAGCAGAGGGCTGGAATGGCCTCTCTCCATTATAGTTAATTGAGTTTGTCCCTCCATGTCATCGAATGGTCTTTCTTATCGAAGTCAACAGGGATGTGTGAGCAGGGCTTCCTCTGCTCCAATCCCACACTCTTAATCTCACATGTCACTCCCGCCGCGGGGCTACTACGGCACCACTTTGCGGTAAACGTCCATCTTTTCAATTAATATTGGGGGAAGGTCATTACAGTTTTTGTGGTGAATCACAATAGATTTGTTTCTGTTGGCTCGTGATTGAGTGCAGATTTACATGGAGCATTGAGACTGTTCACCTGCAGTGTTATGGGCTACACTTTTACTTTTAACATGATTATGTGTTTTAATTAAAGAAACTTTTAAAAGTCCATATCCAGGACTATGCACTTGAAAGAAAAATCACAAATGAGATCTCAGCTGTTTGTCCAATCAATCAGTCTGTTTACATGGACAATAATAATAATTAGGAATTAACTTGATTAGGACAATATTCTAATTAAGCAACTGTAAACAAGGATTTTTTAATGACCGTAATTTAACTAAAGTCATAATCATAGTAAACACAATTCAAATTATGATGTGGAGTATTCCTATTTTAGTCGCATTATTAAAGTCCCTCACAAACATGTACACACCTTAATCACACTATTAACGGCACACGGCAGTGGTCAACCATTTGACGGCAAACAAAAGAGCAAGGCCAAAGACACTTTCAGGCAAGCCTCCAAGGTTAGCATAAAATAGGCAGTACACAGGAAATGAGACCAAAGCTTTTAACTGCGTCTTCATTACTCTTCACCATGTTTTATACCAAAGTATAAAGTCAGCTCTTTGTGGTTTTTCCGCGCTCAGCTGAGAGTTGCAAAATATTCAACTTTGAATGAAAAGCTCAGCTCGTCAATGTCACTTCTCATTCGGTCGTCCAATCAGAGTGGGGGAGGGCCGGGACAAATATCACAACAAACAACCGCCGCATCGTACAGCGACTGATAAACAAAGCAGAAGTATCACAGCAACCAAAGCGCTCAGCTGAAGAAAGCTGGCAGCCGGCGTCCACCTGGCGTTTTCAGCCGCGTTTAAAAGTTTTGGTGTGCACGCCCCCTTAAGGGCTCGTTATAGTCGTGCGTAGGTCCTACGGCGTAGCAGTGACGGCGTAGCAGTGACGGCGTAGGTTCCGCGTTGGTTTTCATTTATTCTTTTGCGTCGTCGTCCGCGTCGACGTGCAAACACACGCGCGACCACTGGTGGGCAGTATCCACGTGTGTAACCACAGTAGCAGCGCGATCGTCAGAGAAGAAGAAGCTTGGCAAGTTAACCCACAAACGAAGAAGAAACATCAACTTGTTGTGTATAATTTGAGAAGACCAGCAATGATGGAAGTAAATAAACAGCGCCTTTTGATGCAGTTTGAGTCAAATCACTCCTCAACTTGGCTCTTCTTTGTTTTTACCGTCACAAACGGAAATACCTATGACGCAGTTTTTTTTACCTGACGGGAGGGGTTCTGGTGGACCAATCACAGCGCTTGCGGTCCGCGTAGATCTCACGCGCTGTTAAAATTTTTGCGAGGTGCACGTCAGGCTACGCAGAGCTACACACAGGCTACGGATAGCCTACGCACGACTATAAATCGTCCTTTAGGCTACTTAAGGGTTGATTTATCCAAAAATGACAATTCTGAATCTGACTTCTTCTTTAGCAAGATATTTTGAAGAATGTCTGATCTGTTTTTGTCTGGTATCAAATATTGATTTGTTTTTGAAAGAAGACTTTCCTTAATTGTGTTTTGCAAAAGAAAGTCATACAGTACAGATTCGTAAATAAGTAAATTATGGGATAACTAAATGATAATACATTTTTACATTTTTGGTGAACAAAAAATTCAAGCCTAATAACTAGGGATCTAACGATTAATCGTGTGTCCCATTAAAAACGCCTGTTTGAATTCGATTCTGAATCGCAAGGCTGCGATTCTTTGTTTCATGCACAGCTTGTGCATATTACAGCTCTGTGATCAGTAGGAAGTCCTTATCAATCTAAAATTATTACCAGTCGGAGTCGTTTATAACGTGCATTGAGAAAAGCAACACTCGTTAAATAAAATCATTCAAAATATTTTTATTATCATGAACATACATAAAAAACATTTTGAAGAACAGCGATATAAATATTCATCTAGACATTTCCTGGAATAACGTTCGTAATACTACTACTTCTGTGGGACAAAGGAATTTTCTGCACGAGAGCGCCCCCTGCCTTTGGGATGTTCCAGGATTTCACTGTAATTCATTAAAATTCATTCATTGAGACAATGCGCATTTGCACGGTTAATCGTTACACCCCTACTAATAACCTCATACATCTAGTTTCAGAAGAGAGGTCTGAATCTGTGCTCATATTGTCCAAGATACCAAAATTTTGTCTCAACAATGAAACATTTGTCATTATGAGAAACTCTACATTCATCTAATAGCTTTCTTCTCTGGATGTTTTCTTACTGTATGTCAACAATCGTCTCATTTGTGTCTATAAAAAGCAACCTCTCAGCTATACATGTTTCTTCTAGGATCTATGATCATAGTAAATGCGGTAATTAAATTTAAGAGAAAATACGATCGGTTATAGCACCTAAAATAAACCCTTTCCCTTCTTCTGATTGTTTTGCAAACCTCCTCGCGTGTCAGAGCGTAGCCTGTGTGTGTTATTGTGCATGGCTGATCTGTCTCATCTGCACATCTCCAGCAGCGGCATCCACAATTTGCATGCCGTGTTTGTCTTTGCTAATCACGCTGTGCTCTTCCAACAAGACTCGCAACATCAGAACATGGCTGTTCATCTAATTAAGGTGCTAATTGAATTAAATGACTGTAGTAATGAGCAGACGGGCAGCATAAAAAGCAAAGAGTCAGAACAGGCTAATTAACAAAAGAGCCCGGCTTAATTATAACACTTGAAATACATGCAGCACTGCCCTCCCATATTGTTAATTGGTGCACAGGGAAATTTATGATAATTGGGGTAATGATAGTGAAGGGACGTTCCCAAGCGGACGGGAGTCATTATAAAATACCACCAGCTCGCTTGTGCTAATGTTAATTAATACTCAGGGTGTTGTAGCGCTTATCGCCGGCTTTATTGAATTTTGTTAGCTCGTTTGGTGATATTTGATTTTGCCTTGTTTTGTTTTGAGTCACAAAGTGTGAGACCGCATTGAAAATCTGCAATTAAAATAAGCAGTAAGTAGCTCTTTGAGCAAATTTGTGACATGGACCTTCATTATGGGATTAGCGCTGGTAATGTTGGCATTAAACTAGAATAATACAAAATAAAGTACCTCAAAGTCTGTGAGATTTCCACTAAACGGCTGTGTTTTTGTTGTCTGTCACATTATTTTTATGCATCTCAGTGGTTTTGCTGTTAGACGGCGCTGATAAGTTTTTACAGTAATGGTCTCCATGCATACTTCATTGGTCCACCGCAAACGCCTCCTCTCGGCCGGATCCATTGCAATTTACCTGATCCGTGGAGTGCGGGCCCCGTAATGTTCCTTTATATTTGCGGCCCACGACATAAAAATCCCTAATGCCTCCATATTAAAAGACCTTGCCTCATTTACAAATGTAATTTGAATTTAGGCTAGTCTTCCAATATCCCTCTCATTTTGGTGGCAGTCGAACGGCTCTGCTCTTTCTCTTTGGCCGTCTCCCTCACATCTGATGGAGTGATTAGAGGAGCTCAGAGCTGTTGAGGATTAGTCAAGCAGAGAGAGTGTAAATTGGCAAGGATGTTTTATCAGCGCGTGTCACAATATATGAAAGCAGATGTGCATGCGTGCGAAGCTGCTCTCCCACATTATGCCCGTGGAATAATTGAGATCTTTTTTATTCGCCCAGATTACCGTTCTCACTGATCATGCTGTCACGTCAAAGTGAGCACTTCATTCGCCTTGTATGCACGCCAGATCTATTTTGCTTTCATAATGGGCTGATATTACCGCTGCACAAAGACGATGAAGACATCAGCGTGATAGATGGGTGAGAGATTAAATGGGATCTTTATGACTTCTTTGATCATCGGTTATGACTGCATGATAAGATGAGCCAAGTTGGGTGCTGATTTGTTCTTTATTGGATGCAAACATTAGCCAGGGGCGGCCAGGCTTGTGCTCATCCTCTCATTTAAGGTGGAACAGACCGTCTCCACATCTGAGATGTGGCAGCACGGCAGACAAAAACATTGATGCTAATATTTATACTAGTAAATTAAAAGACGTTTTTCAAAAAGCATCTTTGTTTGTCCTTTTCCCATTTTATTTAGTCTTTGTTGTGATTTATGTAGTGTGTGTATATATAATTTTAATTTAATATTAACTTCCTTAATTCTACGTGGCATTGATTCAACAAGGTGCTGAAAGCATTCTTTAGAAATGTTGGCCCATATTGATAGGATAGCATCTTGCAGTTGATGGAGATTTGTGGGATGCACATCCAGGGCACGAAGCTCCCGTTCCACCACATCCCAAAGATGCTCTACTGGGTTGAGATCTGGTGACTGTGGGGGCCATTTTAGTACAGTGAACTCTTTGTCATGTCCAAGAAACCAATTTGAAATGATTCGAGCTTTGTGACATGGTGCATTATCCTGCTGGAAGTAGCCATGAGAGGATGGGTATATGGTGCTCATAAAGGGATGGACATGGTCAGAAACAATGCTCAGGTAGGCCGTGGCATTTAAACGATGCCCAGTTGGCACTAAGGGGCCTAAAGTGTGCCAAGAAAACATCCCCCACACCATTACACCACCACCACCAGCCTGCACAGTGGCAACAAGGCATGATGGATCCATGTTCTCATTCTGTTTACGCCAAATTCTGACTCTACCATCTGAATGTCTCAACAGAAATCGAGACTCATCAGACCGGGCGGCATTTTTCCAGTCTTCAACTGTCCAATTTTGGTGAGCTTGTGGAAATTGTAGCCTCTTTTTCCTATTTGTAATGGAGATGAGTGGTACCTGGTGGTGTGTTCTGCTGTTGTAGCCCATCCACCTCAAGGTTGTGCGTGTTGTGGCTTCACAAATGCTTTGCTGCATACCTCGGTTGTAACGAGTGGTTATTTCAGTCAAAGTTGCTCTTCTATCAGCTTGAATCAGTCGGCTCATTCTCCTCTGACTTCTAGCATCAACAAGGCATTTTCACCCACAGGACTGCCACATACTGGATGTTTTTCCCTTTTCACACCATCCTTTGTAAACCCTAGAAATGGTTGTGCATTAAAATCCCAGTAACTGAGCAGATTATGAAATACTGTCTGGCACCAACCTTTCTTTCCCATTCTGACATTCAGTTTGGAGTTCAGGAGATTGTCTTGACCAGGACCACACACATAAATGCATTGAAGCAACTGCCATGTGATTGGTTGATTAGATAATTGCATCAATGAAAAATTGAACAGGTGTTCCTAATAATCTTTTAGGTGAGTGTATATATACAGTAGTCAACATTTAAAGTGGATCAAAAAGTTAATTTAAAGTTGTTCTATGACATGAGCATGTCTTAAAAAGAGGCACCAGAGCAATGTTTGTGGTAACCGTGGTATAAGGGGAATAAGTGACTCTGGTCCTTTGAATTATTGGAAAATAATGCACACCAAATAATGCCAGACAGATTAATTTCTGTTCTTTGAAAACTAAAATTTTATTTTAAAACATTTTCAAAATAGATGACTATGAAGTAAAGTTCAAACCAGACGCATAACTGCGTCAACGCACTTGTGTCCAATGAAACCATCTATACACCATAAAATTGAATAAACAAACCCAGAAGAGTTGGTGAAGTTGAGATAGGAAAAAAATATTTTACCACAAAATATTGGCCATTTAAAAAAATCTCCCACTCCAGCTTCCAGTTTTAAAGAGCATATATTTTGCCATTAGAAAGGTTTATATTTGCTTCTGTAAGTCCCCAACAACAGGTTTACATGCATGCAAGGTCCAAAAACTTTTTTTAATATACATTTAATTTGTTTTTATTTCCAAAGGACTCTCAAATGAATCGTTCGAAGATTCATCTTGCATGAGGCTACTCTGCTCTGATTGGTCGCAGTTGCACATTACTTTGTGTTTACAGTGAAAAGAGACTACAGTGTGCTTGTTTCTTATTCTTTATAATAATGATAATGTTCCACACTGTTTTTTTAAATAAACCCTCAAAAGGAAATGTTGTTTAACACTTATGTTTGCGAACATGGCCTACAACTTGGTTGTAAACACCCAAAGAATAACGTAATATGCGTTAGATTAACGGACACAGAGTAATGCTAAAGCACTAAAGTTTGTAAACCAACGTATTTCTTTACCTTTAATCATGACTCCAAGTAATAAGAATGTTGAATTATTAAAGCAATAAGCCCCAACAAGCAGTGGGTTACCAGTGCATTTTATAACAGCTAAGGGGCGTTGTTATAAAATGCACTGTAACCCCACTGCTTCGCGGGGCTTATTGCTTTTATAAAACGGTTACTTAATATGCATAGCAGGATTTAATAAAATAAAACACAAATAATTTGTAATTATAATAGTACAAATATTACTCTTCCGCCAAACAAAGTAGTTCCTCAGAATCAAGTGTGTCTGCAACAGAGCGCAGTTCACAAACAACAGAGACGCAGCAAAGACACAATGAAAATATGATTAAAGACTGTGGTGTTTATTTTTATAAATCAACATTCATCTAATTTGTACCTTAACATTTATATCATGCAACTGTTGAAGTGATGATCAAATATGCTTGGAAGCATGCTGAACTCTTTCCCAGGCAGCGTTTTTTTTTAAGTTGCCACCCAGTTTTAGTATAATGGCTTCCAGAAAAAAAATTATCTTTAAATAAACATAAAATGAAAGAATAGACAATCCGCTTTCAAACAACAACAACCACAAAAACGTTTCATCCTACCTTCATTTGTTTTCTTATCACCTCTCAAATTTCAATTTTTGTGAAGAACTTTTGTAAGAGATCAGATTCAGAGCCATGATCAAAACTTACACGGGCCGTTTCTCAATGTCAAGGATACTTCCTTGGCAGGACCAGTCCTTACAAGTCACTTCCTTCAGAGTCTAGGCGAAGCTCCTCTTAAGCATTCGGAGAACACGTAAATGGAACAGGCTAGCAAGTGCACGTCATTGCGTCAATAAAAGGTGTGCTTTCGGCGCTGCGGGCATAGGAATGTGGGTGATTTCAGTGCGCGAAGAGCGCGAAGGATACACATATGCATCCTTTTCTGTATATGGGATATTTCTCGAACGAAGGACTCAGTCCTTGGCTGAAATCCCGAGGATCCTCGACATTGGAACAGTCCTTCGACCGATGTCGATGACAAAGCATCCTCGAAATTCTGGCTTCCGAGGATCCTTCCTTGACATTGAGAAACAACTTCTGTGTTTTTAATGTTGAGTGAATGCATCAGTGTTTAAGTTGGGTAAGATCGCCATCTAGTGGATAGCGGAAATATGAAGTTAAGGTAGAAACTCCTCAGAGAACGTTTTCTCTTTATTAGCCGGTTAGCTTGAGTGCACATATCTTTCAAAACGACATATTTAGCACACTCAATAAAACCTAAAAGCAACAATTATTAATGATATTAAATAAATACACAGCCTCCTCCTTTAGAGGTGAAAATTAACCGAATTCGCCTTCAAAGCGCAGTAAGAAAGTGCACAGCATTTTCTCGACATGACGTTATCCACAGGGTTTGTGTATTAGAGACTATGATAAAGCGTAGCATTGCAAGTCATGACGTAGCGGAAAAAGAAACTCTGGGCGACTCGTCCTTTTGAAAGCCAATAACTTAAGTTACGGTTCATTTTCAGCTTTGTAGCCTTAGCAGACGATTTACATTTACTTACAACTACATGACACATTGCATGAAAGGTAATTTTCGCGCTAGCATTTAAGGAAAAGACAGAAAACTGCACGCATCAAGCCATCTCAAGGGATTTTTAAACTGCAGGAGATGTTACACAAAAGATATTACAAGATAAAGAAAAAACAAAACCGTTATCTTTCTCGGTACATGCATATTTTTGACAGCTATGTAACGATATGCGAAGCGTATAAATAGCAGCCTGAATCCTTGTACGAATCACCTTAAACACATACACTCATGCAGATTCAGGTTCCACCTTAAAACTGGCAGATTAGACAAGATTTTTTCAGCCTCGCAGATCAAGGCTTGGGCGCTCAGCGATGACAGATACTAATGTCTAAATCAGCGTCCCAGACCAAACTGGGCTGTTGCTCGTGTTCCCAGCTGAAATGTCACCTGTTCCCATCCACCGATTTGCATAATGCAAAGTTTCTCACTCGTAAAATACAGATTAAGAGGGGAGATGGGGAGCCATTCGTAAAAGAGGAGAGTCATTTCATAGCACCGCTTCCCCTGATGATTAACTCACTCAGCACCATGGCCGCCGCTGAAATGTTAACACTACAGTATTAATTACATGCCTACAAACTGCTCAGCCACGCGGCAATGACCTCCAAACACTGTGGTGCATGAGTGC
Source organism: Misgurnus anguillicaudatus (assembly GCF_027580225.2). Taxonomy (NCBI): domain Eukaryota; kingdom Metazoa; phylum Chordata; class Actinopteri; order Cypriniformes; family Cobitidae; genus Misgurnus; species Misgurnus anguillicaudatus. Next base: position 5,873,488 of record NC_073352.2, on the reverse strand, counting down.
ATGTGTTATACTGGACTCACAAAACCACGCTTACTGTAGATGTACCTGCGGGGCATCATATTCCACGTTCACACCGTCTATTTAGTTTAGCTTTAAGTTTGAAAAAATATATGAGATGAAATAGGACATAAGGATCAAATGATCAAATCAGGTTCTTTGATCATGTCAAAGATTGAAATTATGGTCAAATGAATGGATGAAATCAAACTGATGTATTTGATTTTAAGACTTTAGACTGGTTTTCACAGCTATAGGCCCACATTTAGTCTTGAGTTCTTATTATTTATATAGACCTATGTGTTTCTTGACAGTAGGGCATAAAATCCAATCTCACCCTTATCATTTAACTCTGTACTAATGCTTGTCAGATTAAATTCCGAAATGTTTAAGTAGCGTCGTCCCAAAGGTGCCGTGCTGGGACCCTCACTTATCTTCTTGACAGGCCAACAATGAGCTCCATTTTTGGGCCCCTAAATACCAACTACACAGACCTGAGGAGAAAAGAGGAGCCGGTGCTTTGATCGTGGCCCACTGTGAACGTTCTCAATTTGTGATCTTGTTACAGCGATGGGTGTGAATTGACTGAGCGCGTCTAACTTTTAGCATGAAGTGACACCCGACCGAGGACTTCTGAAACACTAGCATTATTAAGGCACGTGGGAAACCTTTTCTCCCCTGCGCTGCATGCAAGGATTGCTGCTGCCGCGCCGATAAAGCTGGGTGGCTGATAAAGTCGACGAGTAATGGCTTTTTACTAATGAGAAAAGTGCCGCTGATTATGACGAATAGCCTTGGACCAACAGGCTAAGCTGCTACACAAGCCTCCAATTGTTAGCTGCACAGGTTTTGCATTTCATTATGTACAGCCCCACTTATGTGCAGAGACCGCTCGACTCACTGAACGGACTCACAATATTTAAAAAACACGTTTACCAAAAACATTTCATTTTATTTTAGAGTACACTGTATAAAAAATATTGCAGCTGGGTTGCCGGTAATTTACCGTAGATTTAAATTTATGTTATTTACTGGCAAGAGTTTGTTCAACGTTAAATACATTTTAAATATTAACAAGTCTTTATCTTTACAGAATAAAACTATACAATACCAGCATCATGCAAAGCATTCTGGGAACCAGAAATCATCATCAACCTTTTTCTGTTTTTTGCTTCAGATTTTGTTTCCCAGAATGTTTTGCTTGATGCTGTTTTTCTAGTTTTATTCTGTAAAGACAAAGACATGTAAATGTTAAATGTTCATTTAACTTTGAACAAAATGTTGCCAGTAAATAACATAAATATACATCTTTATTTGAATTTTAATGGCTTAGGAAAATAAAATAAATAAATAAATGGGAAGTCTTAACTTAATATGTGAAAGTCTGTGAAAACCCAGCTAAAATGATTTTTAATTCTTTTCTACATAAAATCTTCCTACATAATGTAAATATTGAAAATATAACCTAATGTTTATAATCTTTTAATTAGATAATGAGACTTTACCCTGGATTAAGGCAGGGTCACATACTGTAGCTATATTGATGAAATGATTGTGATATCAGTTTACTTATTTGCTTTTTGAGAATTTAATGTAAACTGAAATATATGTTTAATGTAAAGAAGGGTAACGTGACATTGACATTAGCTGTCGTATGTGTTAAGAAATAATTCTATTGGTTCTCTATGCTAATATCATTTAGCCTTTGCTAACCCCGTTGCTCATATGAAATTTGCACAACTTATCTAGTTTACCATGAAATAATTAATGAGTTCAATAAAATCCGCGATAAATCAATTAATCACACAAAGCCGCACATCAATTAATCATTCGATGGTGTCACGGTTAATTTTGCAGTATAAATCATATACAGATGCATAATTATACATTTTGGGGTTTTGTACCATACTCATTTGTATACTGAATTTAAATGTACAAATCTGTTGCTTAAAACTAATCAATCTAATCAAGCAATTCATATTTTATTATAGTTACATGAACGATGCCTTGATTTTAAAATATTTCACGGATGTATTATCGTCATTTAGGAAAACACTTATCTCCATTAACCACGACTTAAAAAGCACACAAAATAATTCATATTTTTGTGTGCTAAATATTTTCATACAGAATTGTGCCTCATACCATTTGTAAATGTGAGGGAACTTTGGATGACAGAAATACACTGTACGAATAATAAATAAACACAACTTGATTTAGTTTTTAATGTGCGTCATAACCTGATGAAATATTAGTGGGGATATTTAATGCTATAACGTAAGTAAATGATCTACAAAATGATGCACTGGTTTTCTCAAGTTTGTTTACTTTCTGGTCAAAAATATATGATTATAAACTATAATCTACGAATCAGAAGTTTGACTTATGATCAACACAACATAAAGTCACCTACTTACAAAGATTGTAGTTCTCCTGTATAAAATAGTAAAACTGGCAAGGTCTTGTGTTTAATCCTAAAATTCACACATTGATTGGAGAAAAAATACTTTGTAATACTTTATAATGAACTGCAAGTCACTGGTAATAGCGTTTGCCAAATGCATAAATGTGAATGAATGTAAATATGTAATTAGGATAATCTGAGATATTGGGTAACATCACGACATGGGCCGACTATTCATTCAGGTGTTAGGGGTCAAAGTAAATTGCATATTGACATTAATTCTGTAGACGTATACTGTGTGTTTATTTGAGCTGAATACTCGTACTGGAGGGCCTATTAAATGGTGGGCTTAAACAAACACAGGATTCCCTCAGCTCTGCGAACAGTGGCATACATCACGTCTACATGAAGAGTGTGAGCTTGTCACTGTCATCACAAGCCGGGGCCTTAGGGACCGTGTGAAATGGGAGGGTCAAAAGAAAGGGCACAGCTCATAAACGTCCCTGAAAGAAGCCAAATAATAGGATCCCTGATGTGGAACGACCATTGAAAAGCTTGCTTATGTAAATAAGAGCGAAATGTTGAAATCCATTATCAGGCTCATTTACATAAGGGGCTTCAAATGGTGTGTGGAGGACAGGCCAATCTACGAGCCCCGCCCCCCCGACGCACAGCCCGAAGAGCGGACGTACTCCAGACGTACACGGGGGTCTCAAAGGATATCTAAGATGTCATTCTTATCCGCTGGCTTATCTGCTAGCGAAGGTTTCAGCTCGCCTTCTCCTCTCCGATCTCCATATCACCCCTAACAGGCCGACACAGTATTAGCCAATCATCTTTGATAGATGAAGCATGGAAATTAGTGGCAGAGTTAAAGTGATAACCACAGGCACCACTAACATCCCATTATGGCAGACTTAATTGATGAGCTCATTAGGATCATTATTAGAGAAATTGATTTCAAATAGGCACTTAAATCCTGCCTGCTAAAAAGGTGGAGGAGAAACACTCCACAATGCGCTCCCAATCCCTAAAATACATAATGGAGCAAATAATTTAATCGGCTTTCTTTAATTAATAATTTGAGATGGCATAATGCGTGGCCGCACAAACCGTTAAAACATTTAAGTATGAAATCAAGGCTCTTGGAAACATTAATGACTGTTCATTGTGTGTGTCCCTGTAATTTATTAATTAACCGTAATCTTGGGCATTCAATTACTCGTGTGTGATGGGTCATTTAGAGGTGTACAAAGTACTTCTTGATTGTATCCTTAACACAGAGCTGTCCTTACATTGAAAATGTATTTTATTTACAATATTAACCTATACATCTGCTGTTATATACAGTTTGATGTAATATTTATATATTCTCTGCTATATCCCTAGTATTTGTCATGTCATACAGATTTCATTTCCAGGCATAATTTACATTTTATTACACAGTTCAAGAGTGGACACTCTTCATAAACTGTTATTGAAGCAATTATATTGGCTTTTAGATCTCCTTTTATTGTCTAGCTGGCCTGAATTTGTGATTTTTTTACATTTACATTTATTCATTCCGCAGACATTTTTATTCAAAGCGACTTTCCATGAGAGGGCATTTAACCTAAGGAGCCAACAATACGCTTAGTGTAGCTATGTTTACCATACAAGTGGGGTTGTAGCTAGAGAAAGATGAACAATATAGATGATGTTTTTATTTTTTAAAAGTTTTAATGTGTATACACATTAAACAAGACCTGTACATATAAACAAGGCTATTTTAAAGGGACAATTCACCTTAAAATGAAAATTCTGTCATTATTTTCTCATCCTCATGTTGTTCTAAACCTGTATGAATGTTTTTTTTTATGATGAACACAAAGGAAGATATTTTGAGAAATTATGTTAAACACACAGCAGTAAGTGACCATTGACTTCCATAGTAGGAAAAAATATTTTGGAAGTATTTTGATAAATGACTAAGAAATATTTTGATAATGATGGTAAGCACACAGTTGATGGTACCCATTAAATTCCATTTTATTTTTTTATTCCTACTATGGAAGTTTATGGTCACTATCTGCTGTGTGTTTACCATCATTTCTCAAAATATCTTCTTTTGTGTTCATCAGAAAAAATAAAATCATGCAGGTTTACAACAACATGAGGATGAGTAAATGATGACAGAATTTTCATTTTAAAGTGAACTATCTCTGCTTTTGGTTATTTTAGTTTTTTTTTTTGGCTACTCTTGCTATATCATATTGTTGTAAATTATGACTTAAGATTCAGTGTTGTATTCCACTCTACACACTGCTGGGTTATTTTAAACCCATCGTCGGGTCAAAAGGGGTTGTATATTTAACCTATGCTGTGTTGTTTCAAGGCAAAATTCTTGGTTGTTTTAACTCAAATAAAAAAAAAATCGGGGTTAGCTTGGGTTTGTCCCATTTTGACCCAATGCTGGGTTGAAAATAACCCAGCCTTTTTTAAGTGTGCATTTTGGGGTGTTTTAAAATATTTTAATTAAACATCAGACGCTGAAAAAAATGATTCATTCAATTTACAAAATTTTTGTTTAAATATAGCTTAAATAAATTGATTGCGAACACTTACCTTAAAAAATTGAGTAAATTGAATGATAATTTTTTTTAGTCTAATGGTGCATTCCCACCAGCCGCGGTAGATGCGGCAAAAACATTTTAGTTCCTGATTGGTTAACTGGCGTGGAAATCCGCCGAAGTTCAGATTTTTAAACCCGCACGTTTCCCGCTGCAGCGCTCAATTTGCGCGGAACGTTTTAAGTGTGCATTTTGGGGTGTTTTAAAATATTTTAATTAAACATCATACGCTGAAAAAATTATCATTTTATCGTTCTGCGTCATCCGCGCCGCATTTACCGCGTGTACCGCGCCTCAGGATGCCTAATCGTGTCTTTGCATTGACTTAACATGTAAACCACTCGCACTTGCCACGTCTACCACGTCTGGTGTAAACCCTGCATAAGAGATTCTACAGGTTTAGGCAGAGTGAAAGTATTTTCTGTGCTATTTGACAGCATGCTGTTCATGTATTGTATGTGATGCATTTTATACTTTTAAGAAGAATGCAAAGGGATTGTTTACCCAAAAATAAAAATTCTGTCATCATTTATTCACTCTCGCATTGTTTCAAAACTGTATGAATTTCTTTGTTCTGATGAACACGAAGGAAGATATTTTGAGTAGGGATCGACCGATATGGATTTTTCAGTGCCGATGCCGATACCGATTTTTGTTTCATCAGCCTTAGCTTAATATTTGGAGCCGATACTGCTTTTGCTCACTCAATTTACATCATAAAAATGACACAATGATTATGCCAAATGTTACAAGTCGCAAGTTTTAAAAAGTAACATTTATTGAACTTAAAAAAAAACTATATTTAACAAATAGTAAAAACAGGTGAGGGTGCTATGGAACCATCTTTCGATGTTGTCATGGAAAGGTTGGTTGTTTTTAGTCACATGACCTGCAATCGTTTGCGGCTTCCAGCACTCTGTTTGTAAATAATGCTGGAAAAAATGGCCGATGCCGATACACATAAAACTCGCAAATATCGTCCCAATATATCGGCCGGCCGATATATCGGTCTATCACTAATTTTGAGGCCAAACTGATTAGAGGCCCCATTGACTTCCATAGTAGGAAAAAATAATACCATGGAAGTCAATGGGGTCTCTGATCGGTTTGGTTTCAATTTTTCCTCAAAATATCTTAATTTGTGTTAATCAGAACAAAGAAATTCATACAAATGAAGATCCCTTTAACGTCCTCTTGGAAACTTATAAATTAGTATTTTTTTTCTTTTAGGTTTATCGCTATTTATATCAACAGTATGGAAAACATTATTTTCAACATTTGTTTATGCATAGACTCTAAAAAGCTAATTTTGGCATTGCAACATTGTGGTGGTGTTTTAAAGCAAAATGAACCAAAACCTACACAATCCAGATGTGCGCTACAGTGTCTTTTAAGTCATAATAAATCGCATTGCAAGGTCTTAGCTTATTGTAGACCTCTTAAACTTTGAGTTTGACCTGTGAAAAATGTGTTTAGATGATATCGATTTCTAGTTTTTTTTTAACTAGTAGCTGCTTTGGAAAATGAAGGACAATACAACATATTCTATTGAGGCATATAATACAGACTGTTTGGCACTAGTGAGACATGGACCATTATTAAGGCTTCAGCACTTTTCATTGATATACGTCAAAGCTTGGGCAGCTGTTCTCTAAAGCCACAGGAAGTTCATCCCCAACTGTCCTCCTCACTTGATTCAATATGTTTTAAATTGGTTCCCCAGCGCATTGATATTTCAGCTATCCATATTGTGCTGTGAGTAAGGATTACACGTTTAAAGGGAACAGATCGTTTGCCGGCATAAAGGTGGTCTTAGCTTGCCGAAGCCCTTATCAGCTGGACAAAGACTCTCATGCATTCAGAACGCTAAAATCCCATTTAATTGAATTTCTTTTTAGACACACAAGCTTAGAGGTATTTTTCGCCATTCGATTTTACTCAGCCTTTCGTCCCATCATAAAAGCTCGAGCCAAAAAAGGAACTTGCAAATACTTTTATTTATCAAATCGCCTTTTTTGCACTGTCTACCTTTTCCGTGTCACTTATTATATCATTTCAATGAATACTTTCTGCAAAAGGGGTTATCGGCAATATATATATATATATTTCTTTCAAGGACTGATTTAGTGAGTTTAAAAAACTGGCTAGTGGAAAGCTATTCGGGAAGATGTTACCATGCAGACAGGCAACACATCAGGACTGAGCGCTATAAGCGATACTATCTCAACGCTCTGATGTATTTAATGCATTGGCGTGTGGATGAGCTCGCAGTGAATGTATGGCTCTTACAGATGTAGAGTGGGTCACAACATGGTGGAGATTGTGTCGGCCCGAGCAGTTTGTTAAGCCAGACAACACTATTTATAATCTATATCTCACGTTCTTGCAAGCGGGAGGGGGTATCATATTTTTCTGGCTTTAAAATGATAAAGAACAATCAAAAGTGCTGGTCTGACCACTGAACATTTGAAATAGGCAGACGAAATCTACACACGCACATGAAGGCACCAGGCTTTCACTTACAGTATGATTTATCATACCAAAGCACTGTTAGATGCATTATTTATGTAGCCAAACATAGCTTTTAAGAAAGGCAAAAATAATAACTTTTTGCAAAAGGCTTACTACCTGTCCACTATTGGTCGCATAAACAGAAAGTCCTACCATGCCATTGGCTGTTTGGGATGCTTAAACAAACAAAGCAATGTTTAGATGTTGTCTTTTTTTAACATGCATGCTTTTAAGATTGACTATGTAAATTGAGACAAAACCATTGAAAGTCGTACCGTTAAATGCAAAAGATGCAACAAAGAAAGAAAAGGCATTTGCGCGCAGATCTTTTAATAAGTTGTTTACGGCGTTGTTGACATCTTGCCTCCCATTCTGAAAGTATTTGTCTTGCTGAGTGACTCGTTCTTTAATGAAACCCTTGACTGCTTTAGTGTGCAGGGTGATTTAAATGCGCTGATATAAGGCTATGATTCAAAAACTTGGATCTGCATCAGCACTGTGTGTTATCGCAAGCTCTTCATGCACAGTTGCCCAAATGACACTTTAATGGCCCACTGTAAGGGCTACTTATTTTGTATCCATATCCAGTGGCTAATGATGATAAGGTGGGGAATTGCGGGAAGGTTAGTGGACAGGCAGACACTATGTCTTCAATGGTTCCTGGGTTTACAATTTCATGTTAAAGGCTTTCTCATTTTATCTCATTACCTGCATTTGTCGTAGTGTTTTTGCATAACTGTGCACGTTCAATCTCTTTATTACGCAGCCTGAAGGACGGAGAGGGTCAATGGGTGTGTTTTAAACACGGCAGCGGGGAGAAAAATCATGCTGGGCAGAATTTTACATTTGAAAAACATGACTAAATCCTATTTAAAAAACATTATTAAGGTGTGGTGCACTTCATAGAGATTTTTACTGTTTAACTGTATGTGTTACTGTACACACTACAGTACAATACTGTAGACATATACCAGAGAAAACGAAAGATATATATGTTTATTGTTTATTACAATATTTGTTATGACTGTTTTCCACATAAAATTGTAGTGAAGTCATCAGATACACAAATAGAAGGGAACAAATCCAAGCTACACTACCATTCAAAAGTTGTAAAACATTTGACTGATATGTTAACAATGACAGTTTTGATTTATTCCCAAAAATTCCCACAATTACATTTGTGTTATGCCATGGTTTGTATAATTTTATTATTATTGTAATGCGAAAAAATATAAATAAAGAACGAGTGTTTAAAAACGTCTTAGATTTAACCCTCGTTCACTCAAGATAGGGAACGAAGATGTCACGTCGATAACCGACAAACATTGTAGTGGTGCCACTAACGACTAATTTTCGAACGACTTATCTTTCAACTAATTTTTCGATTAGTCGACTATTCTAAACGACTAATTTAAAAAAACTCAAGTGTTTGTTATTTCATTGTGTTCATTTTATTTTGAACTCACCAGTGTCATAAACAATATAAATGTTACCAAATAAAAAATTACAATAACAATATAAATAATAATAAAAAAGTGTACAAATTTTCATTGCCGATTACGCCGACTACGTCGACTATTCACGGCAGCACTAAAACATTGAGAACTCGCTAGTGAGACCAATCTGCTTTGAAGGTATACAGAAAAAGCCAATGAATATTGGCATGCAGTGTTTGCATTTGCCGGCCAGGCCCTGCCGGGGAGTATAAATAGACGGCAGGTACGCTGCATAGTCAGCTTTACGCTAAGGAGCCGAGCATAAGAGACCCGGCCACCTCAGCAGTGGGACAGTAACCATGGTGAGGGGATGTGACGTCACCGTGCCCTACCTTTAGGGAACGAGGGTTACATCTGTAACCAAGATGTTCCCTTTTAGTCAGTCTGCTTCGACATCACATCAATGACCGACGAATTAGGAATCCCTAACAAAGTGCCACGAGTGTGGCCCCTTCCAGTGACCTGCATAAGCCTCCTGGCCTCTTGATATTAGAGTAGCCACGACATGGCCTTAGGCAGAGGAGGCCAGTCACCTGTTCCTGCATAACCCAATTAGTGACACTTAGATAACACTTGGAAGCGTACCCGTTCTAGTGGTAAGGAAAACGCTGTTCGTGGCCCCCTAGTGAATACAACAGTATGTCTGGACACCTGTTCTAAGGGCACATCGGAAACTAGGGGTTCCTACCACGGAGTGAAGATTCGACAGCAGACCTGTGTGACATAGACACAGTGAGTGCCGCACTGCCACTCTCATCTCAGGACTTAGCCGTGCAGGACTCAGCCGTTGCCATATGCCCCAGATGCCTCTGAACTAACTTTAGGTGATAAACAGGTCCTTGTGAACGCATAACTGCTCTCTGGACTGTGCTAGAATGAGCCAGTCGTCGAGGTAGCTCAATATGCGAATGCTGTGTTTTCTCATGGGAACAAGGGCCTTCTCCACAACCTTCGTAAAGATGTGAGGAGACAGGGACAGCCCGAAGGGCAGATGCTTGCCCCTCGAACGCAAAGTGCAGAAACGACCTGTGCCTGGGGTGAATCGAGACATACCTCAAGCAAATCAGGCAAGGATCGTGACCATCCGCAGGTACCAAATATGAAACAGATGGGTGGAAAGCCCTCTTTAAAAAGACGCGAACACCCATGTACATGGAAAAAATAATGTCTTTAAAAAGATGCAAAAAATCCTGTGCAGTTGTTTTAGAGGAAACGTGCTCTTTAGTTGTTGAGGCTCATTTTCCAGCTCCCCTAGAGTTAAACATTAGACTTTTACCTTTTCGGAATTGATTCAGCTGATCTCCGGGTCTGGCGCTAGTACCTTTAACATAGCTTAGCATAATCTATTGAATCTGATTAGACCATTAGCATCATGCTAAAAATAACCCAAGAGTTTCGATTTTTTTCCTATTTAAAACTTGACTCTACTGTAGTTACATCGTGTACTAAGACCGATGGAAAATAAAAAGTTGTGATTTTCTAGGTAAATATGGCTATGAACTATACTCTCATTCTAGCGTAATAATCAAGGACTTTGCTGTCGTAACATGGCTGCAGGAGGTGCAATGATATTACGCAGGAGCAGAAAATAGTCCCCTTAGTAACTTTTAATGGCAGAGGACAAAGCGACTTACAGTGCATTTAAGATATACATTCTATGTGTGTTCCCTGGGAAAAGAACCCATGACCTTTGTGCGGCTAACACAATAATCTACCAGATGAGCTACAGGAACATATTTTTTATCTTTTAACATCTTTCAAATGCATGTGCAATCCTTTTAATTTTGTAGTAAAATAAAATAATTTTTTATTTCAACTGATTTACATGCAAATCTGTCTAAAAGTTCCAGATCAAAGTGAAATGAATTATTGTTTTTATCTACAATTTATTAAAAATGTGTTGTGGTAACTGCTCTTGTCATAAGCGCAATGTGTGGTGGATATCAAGGACATGAGCACCATTGGTGAAATTTGTGCATTTCTCATGCCCAAATCACATAGCTTCACGTTACCGTGGCTTCAAACTGAGCCAGCCGGACGATATAACACCCACAACTCCTATTCAGGTCACTGCTTGGCTGAACTGACCACACGTGGCACATCTGGGGGTCTGATGCTTGACACCGAGGCAAGTGGCCATTTCATCAGCGCTTAATGCGGCCGCTCACCTTTGAAGAGTGAAGCACCAAAGTCTATGAATTATTACAATCCCTGTCAATCTTGGCATGCTGGCAGTGATCCCTGAAGTGTGAAGGCTTTTGTCTGCTGTTTAAGTTACCATGGAAGATGAAATAGTTACAGCGCCACCGTGTCCTGGCCCGGCGCTCTCTTATCGGCCCCGGCGTGTATCTTCTATCTTTAGAGAATGTTTTCTCTTTTTACTTGCTATCAACATTGTATAAATGGAAAAAAGGAATCTCATTTCTCTTACATTGGCAAGGATTTTCTCAGCATTATAGAGGAGGTGCCACAAGCAGGTGGCACCGAGCCATAAGCACAACTGGAGACCACGCTGAGTCGCACACCAGCTGAGAATAATATCAGCAAAAGAGGCTGAAAAACGATCACAAATGCCTCAATGCTTTTTAAAGGCTGATTTATACAATCATTTGATAACTGCTTGTATATTTTAAATGGTTCAGCCCTGAGGCATTATAGGGCAAACATTGACATATGCTTTTCTTATAAACAATTTTCAGCTGCCTGTTAAATCTGCATGCTTTCTTTAAAGGTTTTATATTAGTTAAAATCTAGTTTTTTTCCAAATAAAACAAATTTCCAGTGTAAATGTATTGTTCTCTTGTACTCTCTTTCATTTCATCTTAAAGGTGCCATGTAAAACTTTATTTACCTAGGCATAGGGGAATATTTAGAGTTCAGTACATGGCAGTGTATGTAATGACATATCATGAGCCTATCATGAATCTCAACATTTTACACCAACTGTGACATTACAGTTGAGATGTACGCCCCAACATTAAATTACACATTAAATTACAATGTTGTTTCACAGCTGTGACTACTGAGTTAGCGCTATATGCTAATTAATGCTATATGCAAGCATTTAGGCTGAAGTTCTACTATTCACGTTATAGTTAGAGTAAGAGTGCATTTATTATAATTTAAAAACCACGTCCACCGGGGGAGTAAACAATCCAACCGTCTCCATTGACTTTGTATTGCCTATGGCTGTCTCCTTATCATTTCTGGATTATCCACCTTTTTCTCAAACGCGGAAGTAAGTGATGTGACGTATTTCCTTTCCGGTGCAAGACTTCCGGTTCAATAACCAGCAGGTAGAAAACAGTGTAGTGGGAGCACGCATAAAACATGATTTAAACAGATAAAATTTACTACACCTGCCATGTATGAATCAGTGTGAGGATGAAATTAAGAAGTGACTTGATATATGAAGATATATTCAATCATTTCGTGTTGTTGATCGGAGGTGACGGGTCTTCAATGCGCAAATATATAAGCACAGAGACATACCAGTATCTTTACAATGGGAAAGTCAGTTGAGTGATTGTACATGGAATTTACCAAGACTTCCTGTTTTTAACTTTTCAGGGGCTAGTTTAAAATGTCACAACTGTCCCTCTGGTGTGAGGTTTTTAATCTTGGGTTAATTTTAGGGATAACCCTGCGTCTAAAGTGTAAATCGATTCTTAACCTAGGGTTAAGCGCAGTGTGAAAAGTTAATATTTCCAGTTCTGGTTTGAATTTAAAAATGAAAATTAAATTAATAATCGCAATCAAGTTGTGTTTTTCTTTTTAGATAATCTAGTGTGACAATTTATCCGCAGATGGGGCAAATTGTCATAAGTGAAAATTTTCTAATCAACAGTCTCTATAATGAGATAAAATATTTGATATGTAATGAAAACAACATATGTGCCCAAGACTTCCTTCTTTCAGGTGCTCAGTAAATGTTAGACAGTGTGAAAACTGTGACAACCCTGCTCTCCCCTATGTCTTTTGCTATAGGTTTTTTCACATAAGTAAATAATTTTGGACACAGCATATACTGCACATGAATGCATATAATGCATGGACAGTATGCTCTTTCATGCACTTCAGCTTCACCCATTGTGCTGGTTTGCAAATACACACAAATGAATGAATGGACTTTACGTGCATGTAAAGAATGATGCACAGACACACACAAACACACACATAGATCATTTCTTTTCCCCTCTGATATTCTTTATGTAGAATAATCTCAAATTGGATCTGCTCTGTGATTTTTTTTAATTATCTGTGAAGCCTGGCCCTTTTGAACCACATAATTCTGAAGTTATGAAGCAGAAATAATGGCCTCATAGCCGCTGAGGGTCTATATCTCTGTGGTTTTAACGTTATCTCTTCCTCTAAGTGCTCACCTGCTTCCCCATCTTCAGCAAGAGTGTAAAGAAAGTTTGCTATTAATCTACTGTCCACAGCTCTGATCCCATGCATAAATCCTCAAAATACACATACTTTATAACACGATCATTTGATCAATGAAAAAACATGACAATTTATTATTAGTGATTTGCATTTAATGTATTACCATCTAACTATATGAATGTTGTTCGCTAAGTCAAGCGTTACTTTAACTATTGCTCAGACTTGGGATCAGTGATTTTAACAAACCCCTAACGCCAAGTAGGAAACTTTAGCACATAACTTCTAAAACATTACCTTGTTGAGATGTCCAAATACTTTTCTAAATGACTAGCAGTAATTGGACTCAAAATGTAATCAAAATCATATTGAATTGGATTAAAGGTAAAGTAGACTCAGCTTTAGCACAGAGTTACTGAAAACAATCACAATTGCCTTAACAACAACCTAGACACACATAAGCAACTACAAACCATTTAAACACAAACCAGTTTACCATAGCATGCATTCTACAGTATATCACCTTGAAACCAGCCACAGCACTATACTATGACTAGGGGTGGGCCGATATTCAGTATCGATATTAGTCGTCATTAGATCGAATATTGTAGAAGTCGGGGAGTACAGTCCGATCCAATACCAACACAGGTCTTGTCATGGCAAATTGGCGTAAAACACGACTTGCTGAATATATGTTGAATTTCCACAGTCATTTGTTGCACAGTAAAATGTTTGAGTTATGTAGCTGTGTTTAAGCTTTTTGTATGGCTAATGTGTTATTTGCAGCTTAATTGATTAAAAGGGTGATAGAGATGGTATTGGATCGGTATCGACAGGTACTCAAGGTTTTGGAATCTACATCGGTATCAGACATAAAAAAGTGGTATCGGGCTCTATCATACACCTGGCGCAATGCAGCACAATGCATGACGCAAGTGTCTTTTGCTAGTTTCAACCCGGCGCAATGATCATTTTCATGTTTAGTGTTGTTTAAATAGCAAATGGATTTGCGCCCAATGTTGCGCCCATTAGCGTTCTGCTCTGAAAACGAGGTGTGTTCAGGCGCATTGTTGGCGCGTTGCTATTTTGAGGCAACTAAAATAGACTATGCCAACTAAAACCTGCTCTAAAGTCAATGGCGCAATATGTTTTTTATTATTTAAATAATTATTTAATTATTTAAAGGAACCGTATGTAAGAAATTTATATCAATTAACCATAAAATGGCCCTGATATGTCACTAGACATTTCATTTCATTTCAAATACTTATATCACTCACAACAGTGGTCTGGCCAGGATATTGTCATTTAAAAAGTGGAGTTGCAGCCCTCAACTGATGTTTATGTTGTCGTGTTGTGTATTGGCCACCAGTTGTGTGATTGCAGTACCAGTTTTAGCCACAAGTTTTGTGATTGCAATACCAGTTTTGGCCACAATCCTACATACTGTTCCTTTAAATAAAATGTTAGTAATATGTGCCTATAAACAGGACGACAGCGCGGGTTTGCTTATCACATATACATGAATGCGCAGCAGCACAAAAACGCTTTTAAATATGAAAGATTAAAGGAGTAAAATGTAAAAAATTATTATTGAGTCTCTTGGACATAAATGAGGACTAATTATGAGACGTTAGAAGGCATAAAGAGCTGCTTCACCTGTAGCCTGAATAAATGCTTTACTTTAAACAAATGCATCTGTTTTTAAATGTTTTTTAAATGCTTTCCCACAGACTAATTGTATATGATGACTTTGTACTCGTGGATATGCTGAGATAAGAAACATTTAAAATAATGCTTTTAAAAAACATATGGCGCTGTTCTAGTGCTGAAACGCTTCGGCTCTCCGCACGTTTGTAAATTCTTTATCTCTTGTTTGTATTTTTAGAGTACAAACCTTTTCTTGCATATTTGCTAATTATTTTATGAGATTACAATGATTATGTAGGATATCAATACATTTACAGCAATTAAAAGCCTGCTATTTGTACTTCTATGACTGAAAGAAAGCGGCTTTTAAAGGATTTAATAAAATTTTTTAAAATTTCAATAAAAATGAGAACAACGCAATTTTAACATTATTCTTAAACTGGGGGTTTTCTTCTTCCGCTTAGTTTTTCAGTTTACAAAGTCCGTCATCTAAATAGTTTTTAGACATAGCGCCAGCGCAACTGGCTTTTAAAGGGGATGAGAGATAAGACTCTCGTTGGTTTATTGCACGTTACGCCCAAAACACACCCATTACTCATTAGGAGAATATGAACAACCCTTTTCAACCCATTTTTCCCGTCGTTAAATTAGCAAAAGTGGCGTCGGACACGCCAATTTAGACTGTGTGCCGTGCGCTTTAGACAATGCGCTCAGATCATTAAAATAGGGCCCAAAATGTTAAAATCAGTTTCATAAGAATCGTCTAGTTCTCTGTCCTTTAAAACATTTCTATATTTTAGTCTGTGCATTGAATGTTTTGATGATATTAAACCTTGATGACATTGCTGTGTGTGTGTGTGTGTGTGTGTGTGTGTGTGTGTGTGTGTGTGTGTGTGTGTGTGTGTGTGTGTGTGTACCTGGTAATTATCACGTTGTGAGGACCAATTGTCTCCACAAAGATAGGAATACCAGTATTTTTGTGACCTTGTGGGGACGTCCCCATGAAGAAACAAGCTTATAAATCAAACAGAATTATGTATTTTGAAAATGTGAAGTAGTAGAAGGGTTTCTGTGATGGTTGGGGTTAGAGAATGGGGTAGGTAAGGGGAATAGAATATGAAGAGTTCGTTGCAAAACGAGATAAGCACCGTTTTTTTAATTGTTCAGAAATCTTGTTTTTTGGTTGTGCATTCCAATTAATTTCAATGCAACTTCAGTTGGTTTGTTTTGATTTAAACCTTCATAACTTAAAAAATACAGCTAAGTAGCACCATAAAACAAAATGATAACATAATAATAAACATGTTTTGACAAAAATGTTAAAAAATGGATTTATCTCGTTTTGCAACGAAACTCTTCATATACAGTTTGTACAGTATAAAATGCATTACGTCTATGAAATGTCCCCACAAAACATGGAAACCAGAATGTGTGTGTGTGTGTGTGTGTGTGTGTGTGTGTGTGTGTGTGTGTGTGTGTGTGTGTGTGTGTGTGTGTGTGTGTGTGTGTGTGCATGCGTGCGTGTGTGTGTGCGTTTGTATCTATCAGCTGTTGATGTCCAGTCGTATGGGGAGCAATATTGAGTGTAATGTAGAAGTGAACCTGCCCGCTGAAGGAATATTCACATAACATTAAACACGAGAAGATTTAGCCCGAAGGCACACATGCTATTCTTCAGCTGTATACAGCTTTAGTGCTTTCATAAAAGAGCAAAGGTTCAAAATTGATTCATTGATCAACTGTTTTAAGAGGGGGTGACTGCAATTTCCAAACACTTAGATAAAAATCAACACAGCGTCAGATAGCTGCAGAAACAGCAGAGGAGAACTGGGAGACCACAATTACACTTTAACTGTTAAGAAAAGTCACATGAAGTAGATTTAGAGGTCAGTCATTTAGGCCCAGTTTAAAGAGCCTTCAGTTTGTCCACAGACGTCTTTAAGACATTCAAACACAATCTCATGTCAATTCAAACATATTTTACAAGGGAGCTAATTCATATGAATTTGTATGATCAAACTGGTACGTTTTGTATGATCTCCTTTGGCCCCAGTGACGTTGGGTTCATGGGCAGGGTGTCTTTAATATTCATTTTTAATAACCATGCGTTTTGGTATTAATGACTTGTAATGTACAAGTTCAGACAAATTAGTCACCTCATAAAACTAATTAACTAACTTTTTTATGCTGTTGCCGCTGAACCCATCTAATATACCATCAAAAACCTTTCTGATCCCTATAAGCAATTAAAGAACCCAAGTAAATGTGGTTCTCGATTAGACAAGAGTTCTTCCTAAAGGTTCTGCAGAGACTATCTGAGTTATAGTGGCTCAGTTAACCTCGTGGTGCATTAACTTTAATATTTTTTGCAACCTTTTGTGCCATAAAGGCTTTAAATCCTACTTTCTGGCTAGAACCTGATCTGTCTGTCCATTGTGCATGAAGATCGCTTTAATCAGCCCTTTTGCTTAGCATATCAACCAAACAAGTTTGTGAAAAGCGCAATGTAAAATCAATAGCTTCACAGAGAACTCTGCTTATCAGTAAGACCTTCACCTAACGCCTCTTTGAACAGACAGTAGACGGGCCCTAGTCAGACATGCTCCTCTTTAATGTTGGGGACCTGTAGCCGATAAGACCATTAGTACTTCACTTAGCTTACTTTGCTCACTTTGATATTTTCTCTTATTATATTGCAATATAGAGGAAATTAGAGAGCATTATCATTAAAAGCTCTTTAGTCTCCCATTAAGTCAGAATTGCTTTTGATAATGTAGTCTCACAGTGATTTAAAGGCTATATATGATTATTCTTGCAAATGCAATGCATTGCTACAGTACACATATTGTGCCCTGTATATACAGTCGAGCTCAAAATTACCCTTTGTAACTATGACCAAAGAAGGCTGTGAAAATAAACCTGCATTGTTAATACTTTTGATAATTTATTTAAAAAATCTACAAATCTCCAACCTTTCATTGGAGAATAATTGTAAATGGGGGAAAATTTCATTATGAGAGAAATATTTTTCTCTAATGCACACTGCTCACAATTAATCATACCCTTTTATTCAATACTTTTTACAACCTTCTTTTCCCAAGAGAACAGCTCTGAGTCTTCACCTATAATGCCTGATGAGTTTGGAGAACACCTGACAAGAGTTTAGAGATCATTCCTTCATGCACAATCTCTCCAGATCCTTCAGATTCCAGCTCCATGTTGGTGCTTCTTCTCTTCAGTTCATCCCACTCATTTTCTTTAGGGTTCAGGTCAGGGGACTGGGATTGTCATGGCAGAAGCTTAGTTTTGTGCTCATTGACTCATTTTTGTGTTAGTTTTGATGTTTGGTTTTGGATCATTGCCCTGAAGGAAGATCCAACTATGGCCCATTATATGATTTCTAACAGGGACAGTCAGGTTTTTATTTTTTATCTGTTGGTATTTCATAGAATCCATGATGCCATGTATCTGAGGACCTCCAGCAGAAAAATAGGCCCACAATATTAAAAATACAGCAGTATATTTCATTGTACACATGGGGTACATTTTACCCATGTGTGCACCAAACTAATGTTGAGTGTTTGCTGCTAAAAAGCAAATTATTTTTGTTTCATCTGACCATAGAACACATCCCGTTTGAAGTTCAAGTATTGTCATTAACTTTTTCAATGTTCTATACTCAGATTAAGCAAAAAATTACTTTTTTAGCAGCAAACACTCAACATTTGTTTGGTGCACACAAAAAACATGTCTTAAATTAGTTTGCGCTTGAAATTACTAAAAAAAAAGAGGCATCACAGAGATCAGAGAATGCGTGATACAATTCAGAGGATTGTTGTTTTAACATGTAACAGTTTATTTGGACTGCCAGAGGAACATATTCAGCCATGCTATTTTTTATTTGCTGGATGAAACAACAGAGGAGTCACTAGAAGTCGTCACACAATACCAGACATTTCAAAACTTCTTGTAAAGATACATTTTTGTCTTTCAGTTCTTTTCAGTGCACAATGGCTTCATTAGCTGGGATTTCACACTGCAGATTTTAAGCTGTGATGTCTGTGGTGCTGAACTCAAGTGCATCAGGTGTTAGTAGATCAACTGCACCTCATCAGTTCTGCTTATTTGCGACCCTGAACTAATTTGCGGTGCTCTTAGTAGATTGCGTTGCTCATTATGAAAAATCATCTGTTGTGCCTGCGTTATTTAATTTCCTTTTTTTTACTAAATAAGCCACAGATATTACCACTCCCATTGGCGCTTTTTTGGAATTGCGCTCTTACACTAATTTGCCCCATTTAGTAAATCTGAAACTCTATCTCTTAAAGAGCCCCCATTTTCCTTTTCATGATTTTGCATATCTTTTGGTGTGGAAGTGTGTGTTAGTACATATTTACGATCTGCAAAGTTACAAATCCAGATGTCTACAATGATCGCCACATTTTAGAAAAGCAGGGCATAGATGAGCAACAATAATGTACAGCCCTACTGAAAAATCCAGCTAAGACCAGCATAAGCTGGTAGCTGGTTTAAGATGGTTTACGCTGGTTCTCCCAGCCTGACAAAGCTGGTCATGCTGGTGGGCCAGCTGGTCTTCCAGCCTGACCAGCTAAGTCCAGCTAGACCAGCTTAAAAAGTGACCAAAACACAGCTAGACCAGCTTGCTACACCAGCAAAACCAGCTTCCTACACCAGCAAAATCAGCTAAAACCAAGCTGGAGACCAGCTAAAACCAGCTCACCAGCTTATGCCGGTCTTAGCTGGATTTTTCAGTAGGGAGTATGTGTAAAATAATGTGTTCTTGAATCATAAACCACGTAAACACATTGCTTTACACCAAATACGGAAAATAACCTTCTTTTTAGCAACGTCATAGTGAAAATGTAATATTGTTTATGTTTTTGTAGTAAAAATTTGTTTTTTTGTGAAGGTGATCATTCTTTGCACATTCAACACATCTTGTTTCTTTCCACAATAATAATGTGCATGTCATTAGTATATTAAAGCTTGACAATTACACAGTGTACAATGCATTATACACTATTAAATGCATGCAACACTATAGGTGTGATGTTTTGGTGAGGCAATCAGGCAGGCAAGGGAAGTCAAGAAACTAGGTGCAGGTAGACAAACAGGAACCACGAACAAGGTACATCCAAACAGTATAACTACTGACAAAGTAAGTGAGAACAGAGAGGGCTATAAACACACAATGAGAACCAATTACAAAGCAGCACTTATAAATTACCATGAAAACAAATGAGGAGATGGGTGTGGTTTTGGCATCATGAGACAAGACAGAACTAAACTTCAAAATAAGAGCACAAGACAAGGGAAACACAGAACAGGGATCATAACAATAGGCTATATGCATTTCTGTCAATGCAACAAGCGACGACTCTAAATTAATTTCTGTGGTTATAAACCGCATGCCACATATGCCTTTGCTAGATCTCAGAAGATCCCTTTAACTTTATAAAATATGAATTGTTCAAATGAATTTGCAGGTCAGTCCACTCTGATAGAAATGTTAAAATGAGCTACGAGCAGAATCCCTCTCTTTCAAGCCGTTCTTTCAGCCCATCATGCCTTCAAATGATCCGTGATATCTGCAGCTTTATGCCGCTGTGTACCCTGGCTTCTTATCTCCATATAGGGTCTCGGTCAATAAGCAATTAGCATTTTATGACAAACTGCTCACCAACATCAAGGGAGGTTGGCAGGTTGCCACCGCAGATGATTTTTATAGAGAGGATTGGAGTCATGTCTGGAGACAGAAGTCAATGTTTATTACCATGGCAATTACATGCCCTCTAAATGTCCATAAAAAATAATTTAACATGAGATAGGCAATTAGGCTGATGTTTACTCACTAACAAAGGAGGTTCAAGAATGAATGCTAAAAGCACAACAGCATGTGTTTTAATGGCACTTTTACACATCATGCGTACCTTTGAATGGCTAATAATAAAATCAATTATGTGCTTTTAATTTGAATTTTTGTCTAGTTTAATTTAGTGTGATTAATTGTGTAAACAATTGATGAAATAAAAATGCAATATTATTTTATTGGCCAAAGGCGTCTGGTTGCCTGTGCAAATACAGTAGTCGACTTTGCATCATTTAAATAAAACATTGTAATGCTTTTATTCAAACTAAATTTTATTATATAATTAACATAATTTCAGTTCAAAGTTCAATGTGACCCTTTTATACTGTAATGTAAACCTGACACTCCTAGCATGATGTTTTGAAAGACCATCTAGCGTGATTCAACAGCACAATGGCATGTGGCCTTTTGAAAAAAGGGGTTAACCCGGCCCACCTCACAAATTTATTTCAATTTCATTAAATATTTCTTGTCCCATTCATGTCATGAGATTTTTTGTTTCAAATCTGTTTATTCCTACGTGTAAATGAACAAAAAGGTAAATGTTCCGACTTTTAGGATGCAGATTCAGTCTCACCATCGGTCTCCAGCACCTCAGGGTCGGAGATTGCGTCCTATCTTATTTTCTCTCGGCAGGCCACGGCCCTGAGATCGGCCCACCCAGCTGCTAAATAGCAGACTGACAGCAAAGGAATAATTCACAAGTGGAGCTAATCAAAGGTGAAAAGAGAGAATCAGTAAACGTCGTATCCTTTTGCCACTTTCATCAATCCGGCTAACTGAATTTGAACTAAAGCTGAGCAAATTTTACGGGGAAGGAAATTAATATGTAACACATCTGAGGTCTGGCCGGAGCTGGTGGAATTGGAAAAGTCTGCATTATATCAGAGCGGCAGATTATTGGAAAGACAATTGGGGCCGTCGGCGTAATCAGAAAACAGTGAGGTGTGTCTATCTTATGATGGCACTGTGACCTAGCGGGCTCGTGGCGAAGGAAATTTTTTCTCCCTGTTTTCGATTCAATCACTCAGGCCATCCGCCCTGCTGCGTGAATCCGTTGGCCCCCGCGCATGACAGTATCAATTCAATTACCCTGAAAATGGATACATATTCAGGGTCTAAGAGAGAAAGGAGCGGACGATGTCGCGGGAGAGGAGCAGAGACAAAGAAATACACATTTACCCCCGTAATAAGTTTCATTTGGAGCCGGTTTGAAAACAATTCGCCTGTGCATTTGTCCCTGTCAGATCACATTATCCGCAAATGAAGTTTACAAAATATCAATTCAATTTCTATAACCGAAGCCTGTAGCAGAACACACAGGGGTCTGAATTGACCATATCATAACATCTGAAGGGCCCCTGGTGGCTTTCAAATATTTTCAGTCAGAGGCAATCAAAACCAGAGCGCCTCATGCTAATCCGTTCAATTTCATCCTTTAAACCGTCCCTTTTCCCCCATAAACACACCGACACCTTACCTCGGTGATCCAGGAAAGGGCAGACTGGGAATGCCCTTGTATGGCTTGTAGTGGGATTTTTGATTTTGGGATTTGTTTATGGCCCTTTTGCTTTTTATTCTTCTATTCTCCTTTCGGCGGGAACGGTTTGGTCGTGATATTTGCTTGAATAAAACATTTCACTCAATAAACTTCTGAGAGCTCGGGCACAGGGACCCCTGATGTTTTTTTATTAAGCAACGGAGCCCAAGGGACACTTTAATTGCTTACACGTTACTCTTTTATAGCTCAGCAGTCTGTTAAAGGAAGATTCCATTTTCTTAAAAGAAAAATCCAGATAATTTACTCACCACAATGTCATCCAAAATGTTGATGTCTTTCTTTGTTCAGTCAAGAAGAAATTATGTTTTTTGAGGAAAACATTGCAGGATTTTTCTCATTTTTATAGACTTTAATAGACACCAACAATTAACACTTAACTCAACACTTAACAGTTTTTTTCAACAGAGTTTCAAAGGACTACAAACAAACCCAAACGAGGCACAAGGGTCCCATCCAGCAAAACGATTGTCATCCTTGACCATGAAAAAAACAAATATACACTTCCAAAGCACAACTTTTCGTTTAGGTCCGGTCCAGCGCGACCTAACGCAAATGCGCAGTGACGTAGGGAGGTCACATGTTACATATATAAAACGCACATTTGCGGACCATTGTAAACAATAAACTGACACAAAGACATTAATTAGTATCAGTTGACGTACAACAACGTAGGAATGGTCCTCTTTCACCAACTTGTAAACACTGGGGCGGAGTTTCGCGTTCGTCCTCTGTGACCTCTTGACGTCATGACGTATTGCGTCGGGTCACGCTAGCGCATCACGACCGGATCTAGACGAGAAGTTGTGCTTTGGGGGTGTATGTTTGTTGTTTTTGTTGTCGGGAATGACGGTCGTTTCGCTGGATGGGACCCTTGTGCCTCGTTTGGGATTGTTTGTGGTCCTTTGAAACTCCGTTGAAAAAAACTGTTAAGTGTTGAGTTAAGTGTTAATTGTTGGGCTCTATTAAAGTCCATTAAAATGAGAAAAATCCTGCAATGTTTTCCTCAAAAAAACATATTTTCTTCTCGACTGAACAAAGAAAGACATCAACATTTTGGATGACATGGTGGTGAGTAAATTATCTGGATTTTTCTTTTAAGAAAATGTACTAATCCTTTAAGTTTAAAATAGATAAACATGAAGCAATTGCTAACACAGAGTATGGGACATGAAATGAATGATTGCAAAAGTGTTGCAGGTCAAATCAGATCAGTTTTAGACAACGGAGAGATCTCTTTTGTGATTTTTCTCATGTTGGAAATATGAATATAAGATATAATGATGTGGACTCAAGGTGGTGCGACTGATCGGATCTTTATTACAAACATCTGATGCAGATAAACCAAGAAAAATTAAATAATCTAAAATAGCTGGTAAACACATTAAAATTGCATCCTTAAATCTAAAATATAAATGTATTCCAGGGCACAATTCACAGTTCAGGTAAGTTCATTATATGGGATTTAACCAACACTTTTGGATGATTTTGAGATCATAGGCTCTCCACGGGTGGGATATTATTAGTCATTTAAAGTGTGATGAGTTACATTATCTTTCCATTACTTGTTTTAGTGTTATACACACACTCCCACTTTTCCAGAGAGGCGCTAATGTGCAAATTAAAGATGTGAAGTTTCCTTGATACATCTCAGTGGGAAACTGAGAGTGTTGCCGCCTTTTAGTGAAGTCAAAATGAGTCGCACGTTACGAAATTATTCACAGACGCCGCCTCAGTCTCGAATATGCCTCTATGAAGTGTCTTTAAAAATGCTGTTTAACAAATCAATTTTAAAACGCTTACCTTGTAAAACACTGCGATTGTTCCAGTCACTGCTGATCAGGCACTGGTGAGTGTTCATCTGTTAGAGATCGAACTAAATGTTTTACAGAGCAGCAGTGTGGAAATGCGTAATTGGAAAAATATTAAGGAGTCGACATGGATGTAACATTTTTATTGATTTTTTTGGATCCTCTCTTTGGCTTCTGCCGAAGGCCTTCAGCTTATTTCATTAACAATCCTCCAAAATAGACAAAGACATGTATAATTTTTGTATCATGTACAAATTTGTCATAACGTTGATGTGCATGTGTAACAGTTTGCATGTTGGACGGACAACCAGACCCACTAAGGTCCCCTATATGTATAGCATAGACATTTTTCTAGGGGATAATATTTGATCTATTTTGACCTGAAATTTTGCAATGGTCCTGCCTTTAGTGCTGTTGACAGATTGCCTTAACAGGTGACATTAGGAATAATTGATAATCTTATTATATGTGTCAGCAGGTGAATCCCCAAAAGACAGGTACAGCAAGTCAGGCTGTTCTTAACTGTTTCCAAATAAGTGGAGGGTAAATTTGACCCGGGTGGCATTTGCATGTTAAGTGCGGTCAATCCTAATTGATTAGATCCAAATTAAATGCAGTGGGTTTCAATATTTTCCCTGTTTGCACATTAGCCTCTCACCAGCAACATATGGATGTATTGAATTCAGATTAGTAACCTAAGCATAGACTTAGACAAAGGGGAACTTATCTTTAATTAAAATCATCAAATGGGTTCTTAAGTCCTGTTCTGAAAGTTTTGTTGGGTTTAAACCATTTCAAGTCCAGAGGTTTATGTTTCGAATGACTGTGACCAAAGAGATCATGGTGCATTGCCAAAGTAACTTGTTCAGGCCGCAATAAAAGTTTTAAAGGATGCAGCTTAATGTAGATGGACATATCACCTAACTGAGAATAACCGTCTGGTTAATAAAGCAGAAATCAAATACATACAAATACAAACATTCTTTTTTTAAAAGACCACATTTCATAACATTTACTGCTTTAGAGGCTATAATTGACCCATTTTTTTATTGGGAATACAAACCCTCTACATAGTATCTCTTCATCCCTCAAATCTTGTTTTTTTTTTAGGCTAATTTTGTTATATCATTCAGAATCTGATGCACATGCTCTGTTTAGTTTTAGTCAAATGTGTAAAGAATACCTGAAAACCATACTTAACTCATTCCACGCCAGCCATTTTTTTGAAAAGTTGCCCGCCAGCATTTTTGTGATTTTCACAAAAGTTTCACAAAATTGCCTTCCAGATAAGTTTTCTTCTAAAAATATATAAACATACAAATATCTCAAATGAAAGAACAGACCCTCTGCCTTCAAACAAACAAAACGGTAAAAAAAGTAATTCTATCCATATTTTTTCTTTGCATATAAACTCTTAAATATGGCTATTTGTCTTAAAAAAAAAATATTGTGAAGGAAATCTTTTAGAGATTAGATTCAGAATGATTATCAAATCATACACAGAGTTTAAAATTAGTAAATAACGTTTTGGCTTCAGTTTTTTCATAAATTGGGTAAGTGCCGTCTATTGGATAATCGCAGTATTGCAGATTAACATAAAAATTCATTCGTAACACTTTTTTATGCAAATGTTTTCTCTTAATCTAGAAAATGTGAAAAAGATCAACCCAGTGACTTAGTTTTGATAAACTATTCTCTGCAAGCATGTGAAAATAGGTATTTGATATCTGCATCCCCCTGTGATGTCAGAAGGGGATCTTTTATAATAATACCGCCCTTTAATCTGCACTATCCAACCACAGCACTGCCATTTAGTGCAGAGATCAGCTCATTTGCATTTACAAGGACACGTTTTAAAAATGGCACATTTTTGCTTATACCTACAAAGTGCCAATTTTAACATGTTATAATAAATTATCTGTGGGGTATTTTGAGCTAAAACTTCACATGCATACCAAAGATGTATTTTACATTTTAAAAAAGTCTTGTAAAATGTCCCCTTTAAGTAAAAGTATAGCGATACCTTACAGAAAAACTGTCTCAGTTAAATTAAAGTGCTCAAAAAGGGCATAAGTCCTGATCACACTTTCAGGGTTTATTACATATATCCTTACTTTATATTTTGTTGATCTTCTTTTGTTTGCGATAACACCAGTCATTCTCTTGGGCGTTGACTCTATAAGCTTTGTGCGTGTCTTGTATAATTTCTAAGTTCTTTAAAACATCTTTATGCATCTTTAATAGTACTATATTTGAATAAAGGGCAAAGAAAAAAGTAAAATGAAGAAATAATTGCAATTTAAATATGACTTGGGAAGAAAAGTATTTCATTGCAATACCAATAGTTATCAATACAGAAAGATGCATTTTGCCCACGTGCAGTTGTGTTACCTTCAAGCAGAAGCTGCAGTACAGTAACTGGCCGTGTAAACCGGCAACCTTGATTTCCTGGCATTTAAAGTTCATTCTGAGCAAACTTCAAATTCACCGGCATTCATTCTTTTGTCATCAGTTCCCTTAATTGAAGCCCTCTGGACCACATCGTCCCCTCCCTCTGCCAGAAATTGCTCTTGAACCTCTTAAACCAATTATCACTAAGGGGAAACATGGCAAAATGTGTTTAAGAGTGTTCAGTGCGGTAATGTGCCTTATTGGCATGTCTGTAAATAGGATAATTTCTGAAATTTAGCCTCAATGAGCTTCCATCGCTTTGCCTGATTTATTGACAAGTGGGCATTGGCTCCCCGCTCAGGATAATTGGAGAAGCCATCTCATTAGATGGGAGAGTTTGTGATCTGAAACAATCTCGGGTGAGAAGATAATTAATTATGAGTGCAGGTGCCGCTGTCACGTGAAGTGCAGATGAGCTTCTCCGAGTTTCCCAAGAGTCTTATCCCGACTTCGGCGGCAAAACCGTTCAGAGGAGCGCAGTCAGCGGTGGCTGATTACTGACAAGTAATTAACAATGTCAACAGAATGAAGCGATAGAATTTATATTAATTATTTCATCAACACGGTGATGATCTTGTAGCAAATCCAATTGCTCGGGAAAGGTTAATTACTTGCCATTGCATAACATCAGAGCGCCAACTGTGGCAAACCTGCGGCTTGTTTTAACTGTTAGCCGGATAATTAATTAACAATGTAATTGTGATTCTTGTGGCATGAAATGTTGAAATATTAGCTTTACTTTTATGCAGTCTGTAGCTTTTATTGCTCATTTGTGGTTTGGTCAAAAATGGACAACGCAACCATATGGTTATTATCAACCTAAAATTTGGGGGTTAAGTTTTGGGTGTAACTTTATTAACTTGGAGCAGAACCTTAAGGATGCTTTAGTGTTAAGTGTCACTAAAAACTGCCTACACAAACTGTTTAGGTAAAGCTGAACTGGGCAATCTGCAGATATTAAACAGCTAAAGTTAATTAGCCTTTACCATTGTCCCTGCTTGATGAAAGTGGTAATCTAAAGCTAAAGGAGAGGTGAGACCCCGCATTCATCCTGTAGTCATGGTAAATTCATACCCCATATAACTACAGCACATCAACGCCGCGAAGTGCGAGCCGTCCGACAAGTAATTCGTTTTATCTCTCATTGCTGGTATGAGAGGCGCGAAGGCTAAAAATAACTAATTAGAGGAATTACTGGGAAGTGGGATGTGTCGGAGGATCAGCAGACTTTTAATGTAAAAAGAAATTTGATCAATAATGAGAAGACTTGGAAATCCAGCCCTCTTAACATTAACAATTACTGTGATTAACAATGATACTCACAACTCATTTTTCATTACAGAGGAGACGAGATAAGCTTGTTTATATAGACTTGCTTTTCAACCAATGAGTAATTTATCATGGCAAAGCCCATGAAAGCACATAACAGCCCACAGCAATTAAAACCTTCCCAGTGACCTTGTGACAACCAAGGACCTGAGAGTCCATACGTAGGAAAGTGGGGGAGATTTTCGCCTCTTGCACAGTCAGATAGCTGATGGGCTGTGTTTGTATTAAAATAACCTTCTACTCTGTATTTTCTTCAAAAATTAAACATATTCTCTGATTGCAAACAAAAACAATGTAAAAAATAACATAGTACTTGAAGAGTTTGGTTTCAAAATCAGTATTGTATCTGGTCAGTATTAAAAAGTCAATTCTTCATTTTACGCAAAATCGGATATCTGCTGTGTTTTCTGTCATCTTTTCTCACTTTTTTCAAAATGCGATAACCGCAGTCCTCCTCCTCTGCAGAATGCAATAAATCCACTCAACAAATCACAGCGCACCATTCCACTCATTGTAAACTAGAGGTCGACCGATATGTGTTTTTCAGGGCCGATGTCGATACCGATTATTACATATCGAGTAGACCAATAACCGATATTTTGAACCAATATGTCTGTTATAAAAAGGAAAATGAACTTTAAAATTAAGACACAGGCTCTGACAAAAATTTGTATTACTTTATCGGCAAATCGGCATTTAAAATGGCCGATGTCGATGAAAACGTTCTTATCGCTAAGTAGTTCTTAACCTATTCATTAACCTCTCTCTTAGCTCTATGGCATGATTCCCAAAATGTTCATATGCTAAGTATATCTTCTGTAAGTGAAACTTTTGTAAGGTTGGTCTGGACCATTCGTAAGCTATCTCTTAGCGTTGTTTGAGCACAAAACGCTATCGCCGCCAATGTGCAGCAGTCTTTAGAAACCAGCACAGCGCAGTACAAGTCAAACTATGGTATGTTGACAATGATTTTATGTTGTGGACATTTTAAGACTTATAAAAAATATGTTTGCAATGGATACAGGATTATTTATGCAGTTGACTTTATTAGGGATCAGAACTAATGAATCAAAGACGGCGCCGGTGTTGTGTTGAAGTTTGTTCTTGATCGAAGTCTGTTCCCTCTATGTTTCTCATAGTGTTTTGATCACGTTACATTTTTAATTAATTTAGAAAGATTAAAGATTTGAATTGGTTATACTAAAAAGCAATGATATCATGTATTTTATAATACAATATATTAAATATTTCATACATTTGACAGTTTTATATTAGGGTATGTCTTTTAACATATTATTACATTACTGTTCATTTTAAAAATGTATGTTTGCATACATAATAAATATATATTATACATATAATATGATACATACTGTAAAAATAATTGACTTACCATACCAAGAACAATAAAGATACATAAATGCACACATATACATCTCAGTAGCCATTAAAACTTTCAATGTATATAAAGAATAAATGTATAATGTGATAAAAACGCTATAAAAACACTAAAGGGGAACAGACTTCGACACAATACCGGCCGCGTAACCGTTTAGTCCATGTCAATTTTTTATTCTGCAACATTTAAAGCCTTTTGACATTTTGCCTGATGTGGCTATATTAGAAAAATGTTGCCTCCCAAGACAACTCATTATGGAGCTGCTGGATCTTCTCAGACCATATTCTCTATCTAACTCTCGCTGTTCATTGTAGATAGGTTGCTTTTTATTGAAAACATTAATGGCCAGCAATACCGCATTAAGAAGTAACTGCAGCTGCTTGCCAATCAATTCTGATTGTAAAGTACCTTACCATTAGTATAAAAGTGTATAACATAAATTTTTCAAGAAGTGGCACAAGTGGCAACACTGGATAAGGAGGGTGGATGATTAGCGAGGGATACCCGGTTTGTCTACCTGTATTACTGACAAATTGATAATTTAATTAATAGTCTATATTTTACGGATAACTTAAACTATGTGAAAATAAATGTTACTGGAATAGTTTGAGTAATGTTCCATTTGTATAGAGCGTGTTGTCTTACTTAATGCCGTAATGCACCTTCGCATGAAGTGGAAAATCGATCCCTGAGCAATCGATCCCAAATAATTCAGCACCTTCACTTGGGACAGCGCCATTGTACGTCGAACTTAGAGGCAGCGTGTTAAGAAGCTTCCTAAGGGACACTTCAGGGAACACACTTAGGAACATAAACAACGTTGGTAAGATTGATCTTTTTGAGTCTTCTTAGCGCGCTAAGAGTAAGCGTTATCAGGGAACTGGGACCTGATCAATAATCGGTCAATCCATATTGTAAACAACAATGGCGGCGCGTTAAATACCAACACATTCTCACTTCCCATGGCGTCAAAATCTGAAGCATGTTCAAACGCCTTCAGTGTCAGTATGAAGACGCGAAGGGTGCCCCTATGCGTCACTATATAGATGAAATGGGAACTCCGTTGCTTTCATGCTAATCCTTCAGCGTCGGATATAGACAAAAGGGAATCCCAGAAGGTGATGCCGTCACGTTATGCGACGATCGGCAGGATCATGCCGCTTCTGGACGGTAACTACTCAAATTTTTTCCAATTTTTAAACCATTGTCGCTTGGGGTTAGACTTGGGGTTTGGATGTCAGTTTGTTAATACTTTTTGTCTTCTGATTTTTAAGCCACTGTTGCTTGGGGTTAGAGTTCGGGTTTGGGTTAGGATGTCTGTATTGGTTTATACTTTTTGTCTTCTGATTTTTAAGCCACTGTTGCTTGGGGTTAGGGTTAGAGTTCTCCCGACAGCATCAAGCTTCTGTCATGCTAACACATTTACCACAGGGATCTTATGAAAAACTTTCCATTATTTTACTCAGTCAATGAAAATCGAGCAGGACCAAAACATTTTACAGCTGATCGCTGTCAAAAAAGTTCAGCGATGACATCCCAAGCATAACAACAGCAATGACAGTGTTCTTAATGTTACAAAGTAAGTGTTTTGATTAATGCCATTAATGTTTATTTTTTAATCAGTGTATACCACTAGTCAACTAAATAAATATAACATGACAAAGATGAATGCACATGTATATATTGAATCAATAGATTTATAGCATTTTGAATACAAAACTTGTCATGGATTTATTGCATTATGCAGATTTTATAAATCTTTGAAAATCAAGTTATGGATTTGAATTTTTAATGTTATTTTATAAAACGGCCAGTTCTGGTTCTTCATTCTGATTGGTTGAAACGCGTTCTCAGCTGTGATAAAACTCACCGGTAAACCCACGGCTCAAACCGTATTACATAGCTTGTATCACTGCGCCACTGTTGTTGTGTACTGTAGAAAATAACTGTCAAAATGTCGGATTTTGTTGTCAATTTTGATTTATTGGGTGGGCTAATTATATTATATTGTATTAATTATAATCCTCAACAATTGAACAATTAATGGCGATATCCAGATAAGTGTCAATAAATATTGTTGAGTTTTCTTGTTGATTATGCTTCCGTGAGGAGTAGTTGTACCGTATATTATCCACTGGGTGGCGATCTTACACAAACACTGATGCTTTCACTCAACACTTTAAAACTCAAGTGTATTTTTTGATCAGCGATCTGAATCGGATCTCTAACAAAAGTCATTCACAGAAATGGAATTATCCCAACATTTTGCTCGAAATTTGAGAGGATAAAAGAACAATTGAAGGTAGGGTGAAACGTTTTTATTTTGTTGTTTGAAAGCAGAGGGTCTGTTCTTTCATTTGATATATTGTATGTTTATATATCTAAAGAAGAACAGTTTTCTGGAAGGCATTAATGTTTAACTAAAGCTGGGTGGCAACTCTTTTAAAAAACGCTGGCAGGGAAAGTGTTAAGCATGCTTCCAAGCATATTTGATCCACACGTCAACAGTTGCACGGTATAAATGTTAATGTATAAATTAGATGAATGTTAATTTATGAAAATAAACACCACAGTCTTAATGAATCATATTTTCATTGTGTCTTTGCTCCGTCTGTTTTGCTTGGGAACCGCTCTGTTGCAGACACACTTGAGTCTGAGGAACTACTTTGTTTGGCGGAAGACTAATATCTGTACTAATATAATTACAACTTATTTGCTGTGTTTTATTATATGAAACCCTGCTATACATAATTTGAAGCAACCGTTTTATAAACGCAATAAGCCCCGCGAAGCAGTGGGCTACCAGTGCATTTTACAACGGCCAAGGGGGTTCTAGGCACTCCGCTTCGCGTCGTGCCTAACAACGCCCCCTAGCCGCTATAAAATGCACTGGTAACCCACTGCTTCTTGGGGCTTATTGCTTTAATAACCTAAAGATGCTATTTGAAAGTTTGTAACAGAAAATAGTGCTTTTCATCTTGTCACTTTTTTGGTATAGAAAACAAGTTTTTACCGAAATTAGTCAAAATGGATTTATTGCGTTTTGGAACCAAACTCTTAAAATGTACTGCATTTTATTGAAACAGATATGAATGAGAAATCATCCCATTATTACGGCAAAAATATATATTTACAGTAATTCAGTAATAACAATATTAAGAAAAACTAAAAATGCATGTAAAATAAATGTTTCTCTTTTGATATAAGTAAAAATAAATTGATTTATCCTCTCTACCATATACATTGTACTTTGTATTCATTACAGTTTTTTTCAGAGATACATTGCAGTATATGTTATTTCTTCAATTTCTTTTTTGAACATCAGCTTTGAAACAGTCTGTGCTCGTCCTTAATTTAAAACTGTGCTACAGAGTTAAAACATGAATTGTCATCCTAATAGAGTTCCTTTACAATCGTTCATTTCACCCTGTTGAGCTGGGCTGGATCTAGAAAAGGTTATCTCGCTCGTAGAATGGCTTCAATTTTAACTCCATAAGACGGACTTGGAAGAAAATGAATCTTAAGGGATTCGCTGGGCTCTCTTGTTCACAAAGTCATCTCTGAAGAGAGAAAGCTCTCTTGCCGCACTTTCTGGATGACTGACCAACGTGATCCAGTAAGTGATGCTGCTAGAGACTGAGTCGTCTGAAGCCAAAATCACTGTGCAAGGGAACTGTAATGCTGAAGCTATTTTACACTGTAACAGCTGATTTAGTTTGGGCAGACCCTCCAACTGCTTTTATTTACTTAGCCTACTATACCATAAAAACTACAACCATTTATCTGTATTGCTGCAGGAATAGGCAAAGCATTGGATAGTTTCTCCAAAAAAAAATGAAGGTCGAAACCTTTCAACATAAATCCTATTAGATCTTCAGAGTTTGGTAGCAATGTTTGGACCAAATGGAGATTGACTTTTGGCATGTAAATACCAAAAACGATAAGCTACCGTTTTATATTCCCACAATTAGAAATAAATAACGTTTTAGCAACACCAACCCCGAGCACAAAGACTTGCCCTGCCTGTTTGAGATTCCATTATAGACAGTCCGCACTGGAAAGTAATGAGCCATAAAATTTAATTCAGAAATGATATTACCAAAAAATGATGGAGCGATACCAGGGCACAAAGCCTCAGCACGTCCGGCGCTCATCTTTACATTTGGCTCAGTGTATTTCTATTGATCTTGCAGAATCACTTAATATTGCAGCAGGATAACACTTTCTGCTCTCTCTTTTCCCCTCCCACTTAGAGGCTACAGAGCTCAGGTACTTACAGCGCTGAATTGACCAATGTGTCTCCATGTAATTACAGGGATTTTCTTATCTTCCTCTATTTGCTGAAGCTATTCCGCTGAAGAAAGGCTGCCGCTAATGCCGGACCCTTCTCATATCTCATTTACATTGGCCGCTAATCCCAGCTCCATCTTGACTTGAGATAATGACATTAGCTTCTCTCGCTCGCTCTCTCGCTCACTACTCTCTGTGTTGGCCTTCAGAATTTATAGACCCACTAAATAAAAGCTTTTGAGATGATGGGTCAGCTAAATATTTGCTCTCAGATGCACAAAATAGCAATGAATATAAAGCATTCACATCGAATTACAAGTGTACACTCCTGTATGTGGTACATGTTTATGTCATCATTATATGCTGCATGCTTTCACGTTTCGGATAAAACCTAGTAAAATCACTAGTTCTTTGATCACATTTAAGTAAATGCACACTTATGCACTTTATCTTTTTTATTTTTAAAAAACGAATCATTTATAAAGCAATAAGGTGTTTCTTCATATTTTTTTCTGGAATCTGGAATTTTGTTTACATTGGCTGTCAATTGAAAGTTTATAAGATTTACCCTAATCCTCCAAATCAACTTTAACTAGTTGTTGGCTATTTAACTATCGAGAACCAGTTTTTTTTATTTAAAACATCATCCTCCAGGAAGTGGCATTGGCACAAACAGTTGTACAGTAGTAATAGATTTAATGAAGTATACATTATTTTCAACCCAGCGTTGGGTCAACAAGGGACACAGCCCAGTTTAATTTAACCCAATGGCGGGGTCTCGACCCTTTTAGACCCAATGCTGTACACTCTAAAAAATGCTGGGTTGTTTGAACCCATTGTTGGGTCAACTACAGAAATATTCTAGGTCAATTTAACCTAGTGGTTTGTTTAGATTTTACCCAACCATGTGTTGAAACAGCTCACCATTTTATAAAGCGCATGATGTTAGTGATAAGCTCTAAAATTCTGTTAAAAATATGTTTAAAAATCCCTAATGTCTGACAAACTTAAACAGCCCTGTTGGATTCTTCAGATATTAATTCCTCTAAATATTAAATAGATGTTTATTAGATTTTTGTTATTGTAAAAATTAAATAAAAAAATTACAAAGTTTAATTTTGATATTTTCTTAAGAACCATCTCAAACATTTTTATACAGAGAATTTCAAGAATCTATCACGCAGTTTTGTAAAAGGCTCATATTTTAAGGGTAGTGTGTTGCAGTAATGATGGGGACTTGTATTAATTTCTGTATTTCAGTGTAGCGTGGGCAGGGGGGGAAGCTGACCCCTGAAAATTAGATAGATGCGGTGTAGGTCCACTATCATCATGGAGCCAGCGTGTACAGCTCCTCTTATCAGTAGAGTGGGTTGGTTTGTTATTTCTGCAATAGATATCCACCTCATGCTACGCTTTCAGCCACCAAAGCCCTTTTCCCAACCCGCTTTATATTAAATAAATAATTGTTATATTATAGTTTAACAATTAGGTCCTGTTGTGTGTTTATTTAAAGAAACTACTAGATTTGAGGGATAAAACAAAGTGATTAAAAGCTTGACAACAATCAGGACTTTATGTCATTGTTTTGTAGGATGCTTTTTTTAAAGTCACTTACAATGCATTCAAGCTATACATTTTATTATTTCATGCACATCTATCTTCTTATACAGTACTGTCAAAGGCATATTAAATGTTCGACTTAAAAAGATTATATCCTTATATCCTTTGTTTTAGTGTATCCAGCCTAATCTCACGAGAATTGGTATGTATTTTATGAGTTGGCTAATTCATACTTCTACGAAGTGATTTCTGATAAAAACTTATGATTATTGGATAACAGATTATTATTAATAGATAATAAAATGATTATTCCATTTTCTTAAAAAAGATAATTTACTCACCACCATGTCATCCAAAATGTTGATGTCTTTCTTTGTTCAGTCCAGAAGAAATTATGTTTTTTGAGGAAAACATTCTAGGATTTTTCTAATTTTAATAACAAAATGAATATGTACTATAATTTATTGATTTCTTTTTAATTGCGTTAACACAATTAATTTGAGTTTGGGTTCTGAAAAAAGAATACCGGTTTTTATCTCAACCTAATTTTATCATGTTCAGTTCACTTAATCTTTTTATGTTGGGACAACAGGAATGATTTTTGTTGCTATTAATAACTGGGCCGTGGATCTGTATTTCCCAGCATGCTTTGCATGCAACTGCTTTTGGAGAGTATTTTTTTTAATTAAGTGTTATTTTATGCATTTTTAGGTAAAGAGAAAGACTTAATAGTGTTTAATGTCCATTTATCTTATTGATTTAGAAGTGTTTGTGTTATATTTTTTCAAATTGTTTGGTTACCATCGTGCAGAAGAGTGGCGCTTGTGGTTAAGTTGTGGATGTGACGTTTTTCTCTCAATGAGCACTAACTGTGTTAATGCCTGTTTGAAGATCAGTCTCTTCTCACATGCTCATCCAAAGTATCATTTGTTATTATTATTAGCATGCTAACATTTGCTCATGCTAATTAGTTTGATATAAAAACGTTTAATATATAATATAACTGAATTGAGTTATTCAGACGACACTACATTGAGTTATGGAAACTACAATAAATTGAGTTATTCAAACTACACTTAATTGAGCTATTTAGACTACACTAAATTGAGTTGAGGCAACTACACTTAATTGAGTACTGCCATCTACTTTAAATTGCGTTGGACAAACTCAATATATTTTAATTGTGTAAAGCAGTTTTTTTATGAGTTAGGGGTACACATTTATATTGGATGGAAATCCTGCCCACAATTTAATTGAGGTAATCCAATGAATAAATTTTTTGAGTGTAAACGATCCCAACCGAGGCATAAGGGTCTTATCTAGCGAAACGATTAAAAAATATGCATATAAAAAATATGCACCTTTAAACCACAACTTCTCGCCTTCCTCCCGCTGTTTGACGCAAATATGAAACGCACATTTGTGGACCATTTTAAACAATAAACTGACACAAAGACATTAATTAGTATCATTCAACATACAACAAAGTCTGAACGATCCTCTTTCTCAACACTTGTAAACACTGGGGCGTAGTTTCGCATACATCATCCGTGACCTCTTGACGTGATGACGTATTACGTGAGGTCGCGCTGGTCCGTCACAGGACCGGAGGAAGAAGAGAAGTAATTTTTCTTGCCAAAAATGACAATCGTTTCGCTAGATAAGACCCTTATGCCTCGTTTGAGATCGTTTAGAGTCCTTTGAAACTGCAATTTTAAACTGCATTAAAACTGTTAAGTGTTGGGGTCCATTAAATAAGAAAAATCCTGGAATGTTTTCCTCAAAAAACATAATTTCTTCTTGACTGAACAAAGAAAGACATCAACATTTTGGATGACATGGTGGTGAGGGAATTATTTATTGAAAATTGACTAATCCTTTAACAATAACGAAACCCGGCCCTTAACCCCACTGTCACGGGGCAAAAGCAAACTGTACAAAAATGTACAATTGTGGTCAAACGAATAATACAAATTAATA
This sequence comes from Misgurnus anguillicaudatus, assembly GCF_027580225.2. Lineage (NCBI taxonomy): Eukaryota > Metazoa > Chordata > Actinopteri > Cypriniformes > Cobitidae > Misgurnus > Misgurnus anguillicaudatus. The sequence continues at coordinate 5,836,167 of NC_073352.2, read as the reverse complement.
CGAATTAGCCACCTCGTAAAATATGTTTGAATTGCCATGCAGCGTTGAAAATATCAATTCTTTGCTATTGACTGTATTGTACTGTAAAAATCAAGCAAAATTTTTGTCCTACACCAGCAATCTGATCTCACCATAATTGAGTCAGTCTGGGATTATATAGACAACATAGCCATAAAAACTATATAGGCTGGTTGCTCCCCCAACACTTTTTTCTGTCTCTTCGTGTAATCCCAGACTTGACTTGATGGTGAGATCAGATTGTTGTCAGAACTCTGTAATCTCATTTGACTATTGCAGTTAATAACCAACAATTTCTCACCACAATTAAAGCTTCATTAGGATCATTTAAAGTTTATTGAATCAATTAGCGTAAATGATCATTTTAAGCGTGAAATGCTTCTGCTTTGCTGCAATTATTAATTGTATTGAGTTTCTTGTAAGAAAAACATATACAGAGTATACCCTGAGGTCAAACTCTAAAAATTGATTTCTTTTTTAAGGCTTTTCAGATTTACAAGTCTATTAATTGATAACAGCTAATTAATGGAAATGGAAAGATAAAACACTGAATGTGTGGACGAAGTTGTGTATTGACTATTCTCACAGCCCGAGGGCTTTTCGTATGACCTCACAGCGACCCGGTCGACAACCTTGTCAAACATACAGTAAAGGCCAGCAGAAATATCCATACTTATACACGGTTGCTGATGATTGTGATTCTGCCTCCGCACAGAAACACATTTAATGACAGAACGAAACGGGTCATTCTAGAAGAAACTCCCACAAATATAGATTAATGAACATCCCGAAGATGAGAACCGGGACGCTGCGAACAAAAGCTCTCTGATGGATCGTGAAGCCGTATTCATAAAATTCAGATGAACCAGAACAAATGTTCATTTGTCAGATGTGTGTGCAGGTATTCTGTACTCCCATTCAAGTGTAATGTATTAAACCCCCCTCGAGCGCGAATGTATCCGCTCAAATGATGACCTTTTTCTAGGCAGATGAGCCCTAAAAAGCAGACATCATGGAGTCTGATCGGAGCGCTGCTTGTGAAATGCCATTTGCGACTAATGACTTCAGAGTGACAGGATCCTTTGAAAGCTATGTTTAGCATGTCTGCTTAGCCATGCCCTGAGCAATGTAAATATTAGCCGAGCAACTACCCTGAATGCATTTGAATTTGAATCGAAACCTGAGTAATTTTAGATAAGCACACAATTACTGTTGATTATACGGATTGGGATTTAAACAACCCCTATTCAACTTTGACACATAACTTGTCCTGTATTGCTTCAAATTGCATGTATTGATGGGAAAGCGTCTATATTGCATCACATTATATTAACTGTTTTCATATTAAAGTACTACACAGATTTCGTCTACACACCTTGCACTTTGACGTTTCGCTTTAATCTGTGCCGTGGCTGTGGAATCTGAATGAACTTGAAAAAAAATGCAGACTAAAAGATGGGGCGGAGACGCAGTTCATGTGCCGTGGTGCTGAGGGTAATGATTGAGATGCAGTTTGATAAAGTTTGTGCGCATGTGGTGTGCGAGAAGGCGGGACCTAAAGAGAAAGGTCAACGCAATGCATAAAAAGGAACTCAATGAATGACGACTGTAGAAAGTAAAAGCCAAATCACGGACATTTTGGGTGATTTAGAAATACAGGCCGCTCGATTTTTTAAAGTTCAAAGGAGGACATGTCTAGGAAAAAGATGACGTATGGTCGACCACACAGAACATCCTTGAATGTTTGTATAACTGAACTCTTAAAGCAACACTAAAGAGTTTTTTTTCCTTAAAATAACGTTTCCAAAAAAGTTTCAGTCGTTCATCCACTTGAACGGCACTTTCACATTCGCTTTGCAGCCCTCTATCAGCCAAAACCCCACTAAAGAAGTTTCCAACCGTTGGGTCGCGGTCCTGTAGTTCGAGTGAAAACTACAAAAACTTGCTTTATGGCAGACCTACAATCCAATCAGAGCCAGCTTTGCTGCAGTAGGCTAAATTATTTATGACAGTGGTAATGAAAATTCCGCTTCCAACCTGTAGGGGGAGCAAAGAGCAAAAACTCTTTAGTGTTGCTTTAAACAAATACCTCGTCGAAAATAACAAATGTACATATGTACTCTACGTGTTGTTTATTTTGCTTGCTATATAAATAAACTACTTTAAAAGTACTTTGTTTATTTTTCGCAGAGTTTACCGGAAGTTACGTGATGACCACGAAAGCCACTTGTTTATGTTGTTACTGCTAAAACCGTCTATACCGAAAGTAACTCTTGTTGATGCCTTACGGTTCTGTCTACCTACTTCTGTGAGCTGTATTGTTTTTTAAGTATGAGGGGTTTATTTTAATCTTTCGCACAGATTACAAATACGTCCATAGCCGTGCACTTGAGACGCTGTGAAAGGATGGCCGACCCTCGAAGGAACTCGAAAAGAAAATATATAGTATGTATTAAGTAGCGTCTTTTGTGCGGGAAATACTTTTATCGTCTGATCTTAATAACCCTGACCATCATTTAGGCCAAATAAGTCCCTTTGAACTCCTCTCTTTCTCTGCTCAAAAGGCATGGCTCTAGCTTTAATTATGACATATTGATTTTGTAGTTAAGCCTTGTTTGGCTTAATGAAATCTTTTGTTGGCCCTAATTCTGTCTTCCATTGTCTGCCCGAAGCGCTTTGATTTTCGCCCTCACCTTTTTTTGTGCTGTTTAAAATATTTAATCTCTCTTTGGTCATCGTCAGCGTCAATGGCTCCGTTAAAACGGCCACTGTTGCCATTTATCTTCAGTTTCCGAAACCCTGCGCATTGACTCCTCGACGATCAATTTCCTAAATGATGTAATTATCTGCTAGTCTTTTTTGCACATTTAAAGTTGAAGGTTTATTTTAGATCAATTCAGACCACTTTGTGTGCAAATTGCACAATTGCATTGCCTTCGGATTTCTCACAAATCCAATTGGGATTAAGGCCATTGGAGTGGAATTCTTAATGTGGGTTTTTTCCCCGCAATTCTCTTGCTCTTTTTTGCTGGACGGCAAATAGGTTGTCCTCCAGTTGTTGAGTCGAAATAATATGCTAGTGTGGCTCTGCGATTAGGATGTGAAGAAGCTATAGACCTTGGGAGCTAGCTGGACCATTTGCAGATGCGGATGAATTTGGTCACCTGACTGGACCGCACTGGATTGTGCTATTTTTTATGCAGTAGCAGACCTTTACAAAACATGAACATTACTGGTTAGTAGGTGGTTGCTATGACATTCTAGATGGTTGCTAGGCCTTCGCTTCAGTAGATGGGCCGAATAAGAACCCATCTTGAAGTCTCTAGACTTGAGTCCCTCCTTCAATTTAAGTCTATTGCTATTTTTTCCCACCAGGTGAAAAACATCTGTCTTTATTTATTGTGCACCTCTCTTGCTTAAAATGAGGTATCATTAATGCCTGTATTCCTAAACCCAATTTTGTGCAAAAGTAATAATATGGCGAACACCACCCCACCCCACCAAAGAGTCTCCCACAGGGAGTGTCAGTCTCTGGCTTTGGTCTGTTTGAGTTCGGGGCTGGTAGCGGAGGGCGGGAGGTTTGGGGGGAGCTCCAGAGGGAAGAGGGGACTGCAGGCCACTAAATCAGTGCACGCTTGTCAACATCCTTGGGCTGCGGGAATTACTCAAGTGAAAATAACAAATGGCTGTCATTGCAGAGCCAAAAACCTGTGATTATAATTATCACATCCCCAGTGACCTTGCATAAACTTTAATCTCTCTCCAATGGAGCATTTAAATAGCCTGTATCTACTGGCAGGGGGACCGGCGGTGCCGGGCCACTGAAACACACGGGTTCAGTGATTCACGAAAGAGCTATCGCGCCGGCCTACGCTGCGTGAGGGATTGCACATGCTGGAGACAACCACCCTGTGTGTCTCTTTGTGTGCTTTTGCTGCTTGTTTGGCACGCGTGCGCGTGCATTTTTATATTTGTTTTATATTGAGCCCAGAAATCTAACAGTGTTTCAGATTGCTTGTTTGTTGTTTAGTACACTTATATCTAAAGTGATTTGCATTCACATTCAAGCAATGCATTTTTTGGTGTATACGTTTGCATGTTTCCTGGGATTTGAACCCACAACTATTGCGCTTCTAATGCAAAGCTTTACCACTGAGCACCCCCGCAACTCCTGAGCTATCAAATAGCAGATTTTTTAAATATTTTTTAGTTGGTTAAACAGACTGATCTCACGGCAAGATGTGTTATAGACGGTTTCATCGGGCACACGTGCGGTGATGTGATAAGCGTCTGGTCCGAACTTTACTTCCGGTTTCTGTTTGTTTAATGGTCTGACTAGTTGCTAAACTGAACAAATACTTCGTCGAAAATAACAAATTTTTGGGTTCCTATGTACTCTACATGTTGTTTATTTTGCTTGTTATATAAATAAACTACTTTTAAAGGACTTTGTTGTTATTTATTCTTTGCGAAGTTTACCGGAAGTTACGTGATGACCACGAAAGCCGCGTGTTTATGTTGTTACTGCTGAAACCGTCTATAGACTGAAAAAATTTATTAATTCAATTTACTCAATTTATTTAAGGTAAGTGTTCGCAATCAATTTATTAAAGCTACATTTAAACAAAAAAAATTAGAAAAACAAAACAAAACAAAAAACGTTTGTTTAAATGTAGGTTAAATAAATTGATTGCAACCACTTACCTTAAAAAAATTGAGTAAATTGAATTAATAATTGTTTTTAGTGTAGTCACGAAAAGTGTTTAATTTATTTGTGTCCAAGGCACAAAATTCAGCTTTTTTCGTGCTTTGAGCACGAATGTCTTTTTCATTTAATTTTATGTATTTTCTCATTGTCTTTTTTTCCTATTTTCTTACCATTTTCCTTGGGGTTGGGGTTAGAATCACTTTTTGTTAAATTTTTAGACATCCTAACCCAAACCCCAACTCTAACCCTAGCTAACTCTAACTCCAGACGAGAATAGTTTTAAAAGCGGAAGAAAAACATTTAGTAAAAAATACATAAAAATACATCCTAACCCAAGCCCCAAATCTAACCCCAACCCCAAGCGACAATGATTTAAAAATAAAAAAAGACAAAACAATACATAAAATGACACGAAAAAGAAATTTGTGGCACCGACACGAAAAAACTATTTATAGAAATTTGTGTGACATTAAAAAGACATCCGTTCTCAATGCACAAAAAAGCTGAATTTGGTATATTTTTGTACACGAAAAATTTTGTATAACATTTTTCGTGACTATAACACGACTTTCCGTAAGATCATGTTGGGTTAATCATGGTTTGAAGTCTTAAATTGTTCCACCGAAGCATTTTAATTCTTATAATTTCATTTTTGCACCAAGAGCTAAAAATAATTAGCTTGATTTACTAAAAGATATAGTGCATAATTTTTGCATCCCTCTTTTTAAGCAAGTTTTACATGGAATTTTAAGCATTCCTTAAATAAAATTAACTGCTTAAAATTTCATGTAAAACTTACTTTAAAAAAATTGCAATTGCTTAAATTGCTCAAAATTTCATGTAAACTTAGCCTACTTAAAAAGTGGGTGCAAAAATTATGCACTATATATAATTTTTTTTAGTAAATCCAGCGTATTATTTTTTTCAGTGTAGCTTTTAAATAGTTATATGCTATGATATTGTATTTACTGTACTGTACACCACAGTTGTGTTGTGCGACCCCTGTGTGCATTACAAAAGCTTTGTTTTTATTAACTTAATTTCCGGTCTCCTCAGTCCACTGATATAAAAGCAAAAGCAGCACTTAAACATCAGACAGCTGTCCGATTAAACAGATCTCAGTGTGAAGCGAGTGTAGATGTGAATCTCTCTCCTTCAGCTAATGAGTGTGTGCTTCAGCGGTGCGGCCCTTCACATTTCATCAGAGGTCCCAGTGTGTCAGGTTAACTGATAGCATTTCTCTCTGTTCACAGCAGGCATCATTATTGCATGATTAGCTCTGATTATGGCACACTAACAACTCTTTAGCAGGCCTGACCAAACCTGGCATGCAGCCTACACTGAGCAACAAGCTTTTATTTTTATTTATTACCAAAGACCAAGTTCTAATCAGCAGCTTAAAGTAGATTGTCAAAAAATAAAATTAACATGTTTGCATTATATTCTGCATGTCTGACAGTAGATCAGGGGTGCATTTCACACACAACGACATAACTCGCTGCTGAACCAACATAATACGATGCATAGTTTGAGAAACTAACTACCTCACGATTGTTTCCCGAATGCATAGTAACTTCGTCGCACATTTGTTGTTTAAACCATGTTGGTTTAACAACATAATTGATGATGTCACGTGGGAGGTAAAGTACAAATTAATCTGTGCAAATCGATTTATTGCTGTAAATAACATATATTGCATTGGAAGACTGATTTTGTTATCGTGATTTAGTTATCTGTTTTTTTTCAAGATATTCAATTCATGCGCAAGTTCCCTCTTATGCTGTGTTTACACCAGCCGCAGGGTAGAGGCATAAAGCGCAAGTGATTTCAATGTTAAGACAATGTGAAGACATGTTGACGCGCATCTGGAGGTCTCGCGGCGCGGATGAGGCATTTGGCGCGGCGTGGAAGACGCGTTTCCGCTCATTCCCGCGTCTAGTTCGTGCGAATGGCGTGAATTAAGCAATTGCCGTGGTACGCGCAAATGGTGCTTTTTGTGCATTCTGTGTTTGACGCGAATTGCCGGCTGACGTTCGAGTTGAAAATGTTTAACTTTGGCGGAAACCCCGTTAACCAATCAGGAGCCCCGCCCAGAGTCACTCTTTCAACATGAAGGAACGCTTGACATTGTCCGTGAGCAGTCACCCGGAGCTATACGACACAAGTTCTTATTTCTATAGAGACAGGAATAAAAAGGACTGTGCTTGGAAGAGTGTCAGTGAGGACATTGGGCAACCTGGTAAGTTGTAATACACATTTCACTTTTGAGTCACGTGACGTTTATCGACCCGCGCCATTTATTTCCCCCCTATAGTAAGGTGACCAAATACAAACTGGTAACTCTCTCCATAAATGCACAATCAACATCAGTCATCTTGCAAACACAAGAAGCGGATTTTGTCTCTGACGCCCATCAAATGCTTGCTTTTTCCGCGCGTCAAATGCTTGCTTTTTCCGCGCATCTTCTTTGCTCTAGACGCTCAAATGCATTCAAACTGTTCAAGGGGCAAACTAGGCGCGGTAGATGTGATTTTTACGCCTGAAACGCGGTTGGTGTAAATGCAGCATTACGTCACTCCTCCCAGGGATTCCCCAGGGTCTTAAAGCTCATAGGACTGCACATTGCACAGTTTTCAAATGCAGCGCTTTAATTCTTTTAACAAACTTAAAGGCGTAAAATAAAATTTTTATATATTTAGAATGATGGATATACATTGTACTATATGTTTTTTGCTTATTTTGTCCAAAAGCATGATCAACGTAAGTCTACATATTATAATAACAAGGAACAATGCTTCTAACGACAGAAGAAGAGCTGTCATTCAAACCACACAAGTTTGCGATGCAGCTTGCGAATGTTCGTTTGAACTATGGTTTCGGGAAACACCAAATTGTTGAACTTTGTCAGTAACAACGAAACTTACGACAGTAGGCTAACAATGCTCCCCAGTTCAAGATGTTCTGGCATTTCAGCCAAGCTTTTGAATATTGACAAAGACTTTCTGGCAAAGAACTGCCCACTTAGACAAAAAGAGATTGTTTGCTACTTGTACAGTGGTAAGTAATATAATAGTGTCTTCTGGCTGTACATTGTCATAAAGATAAAAATTGTCCCAAGCTGTCACTAGGGCAGTTGCATGAACCAATCAGATAAGACCTCGCCAAATCAAGAAAGGCCTTACCATTTGTATGATGTATTTTATCTCATATAAGTTTTAGACATCTGAAACAGACTATTTTTTTACTTTTCTATTAATAGCACAGTTTAAATGTTTGCCTAGCATCAGTAATAACTGCTCTGGATCTAACGTCATTGTTTTATCATAACTTACAGTAGAACAAATGACATGGGATTTGTATCTATTTGTTTCCAGCTAAAAGATAACTAATAAATGGTCATAATATTATGGACACATGCTAGAAAACTGTTTCACATAGTCGGAATGAAGTGTCTTGACATTAACGTGCCACCAGAGGTCACCAGACTGTACTGTACTGTACTGTACAGGGTAATGATAACTTTAGTCTGTCCTGCATGTGCTCAGCACACAGTTTATGTTTTGCAGGGCTCATCTTCAGTGGGAAGTCTGCTGGCCCTGGTGAGTTTGGCTCATAGTGGCTCCAGGGACAACAGTCTGGGCAGTATTAATTTCACCCTGATGCTTGGCTTTTGCAACATCATATTAGCAACACTGTGCAATACATTCTGGTATTGTTAAAAATGGTTTTAAATTCACTGGATGTCACTTTTTTGACCTGTAAAGACATAAGAACTAAATCACAGATGGGCACATGCTAAAGAGTAAACCTAGAGCACAAACCCACTTATAGATGTTTAAAAGAGTACTGTAAGCACCATGTGATTTTCACAGTCTTTAGATTTTGGTTTGTGCCGGCAGAGCTGTTTTCCCACATCTGTATTTGTGTGCTGTCTGAAGATCAAATCGACGCGTGTGAGTCTGTATATTAATGTATTGCATGTGCATGGCACCATTTCAAAGGTCTTTACATGACAGCAAGCATGGGGACTCAGGGTCAAGTGATTTGCCCCCCGGGTCAATTGACTTTAGCTCTTCTAACTTCCAGCCATTAGCTGGTGTCCCCTGGCAGCAGGACCCACCGCTTTGATGAGATTTGGCTCAACTCATTCTTAATGTGATATGAAGACCCTAAAATTTGTTTGTTATAGATGCTCCTCCTTTAAAGTCAATTTATTATCTCACTAAGCAGGTTGGTTTAGGGCCTGTCTGTTGAAGATTGAGTCTGTTGTTCTCCTCTATGGATTTTCTCTCATGTTCTGCTTTTCTTCATAGAGTCACAATTGAACGCAATAATTAAACACAAGGGTCACTTTTACTCACTCTCTTTTTTTCAAACAACCTTTACACAGAGAATGAGGAAAAAGGAAAATGTTATGAGCGAATTTTTAGGAAATGAGTTAGGATATTTTAAAGGGACACTCCGCTTTTTGGAAAATATGTTCATTTTCCAGCTCCCCTAGAGTTAAACATTTGATTTTTACAGTTTTTACTCAAGTGTTTAAAGAAGCCTCCCTCACTAATACTAAAATGACCAGTAGGTGGCAGAATGAAACAAACGGTGAAGCAGTTTCTGTTATCTTATCAGTAGAATATCACATGGCTGGGAAGGGCTTTTAGCCAATCAGATTCGAGAACCAGAAAGAACTGTTATATAAATGTATATATAGAATATAGGGGCACACATGTACTGCAGCAGCGTTTAACACAACTACATTTTTTTTTGCTGCACAGTGTGGTAAAGCTCACCACTACTAGACAGACACATCATGTGTGACCCAGACAGTACTAGCTACAACGCAATACATTACAAATACATAAATCATAATGTTTTAACAAAAGCTGGATTTCATTCCCCTCTGTGAGCTGTTATCAGGGTTTGGGGGTATATAGGACGCTTTAGCTGAGAAATTTATTACATTTGCTGAATGGATAATGGCAAACCGAGTCTATTAGCACAACCTTTGTTAGAGCCCTGAATGTGTTTTTAACCCACACTTTACCAAACACTCAACATCTACACTTAACCGCTCAGTGGTGTGTTTCCCAAAAGCAACTATTGTCACAAGTTTGTTAGTTACCAACTTAGTTCAGTGGTAACAATGACCATACAGTAGTTAGCTAACAATGCTTTTGGGAAACATATATTTTTTTCAGAATTTGTATCCACAATAGCATTTAAGTTAGCACAACTAAATCTTCATGTTATGAAAATGTAAATTAGATATACCAAAGATGTACCAGATAGATATACCAAAATATTTACTTTTTGTGATTAAATGTAATCTTATTTTAAGATCATTAAATTTATATTTCAATCATTGACCTTGTTTACATGGACAGAAGTAATAAAATTATTGAACTTATATATAAGACAATAATCTAATTTAGGTGTTAACATGAGTTGCTTTTAGAAAAGTAATTTTACATATTATAGAACATAGACTCATCTAAAGGATTATTAGAGACATGTGTTCAATTTCTCATTAATGTAATTATCTAATCAACCAATCACATGGCAGTTGTTTTAATGCATTTAGGGGTGTGGTTGTTGGTCCCAGACGGGCCGGTCTGAGTATTTCACAATCTGCTCAGTTACTGGGATTTTCACACACAACTATTTCTAGGGTTTACAAAGAGTGGTGTGAAGAGGGAAAAACATCCAGTATGCGGCAGTCCTGTGGATGAAAATGCCTTGTTGATGCTAGAGGTCAGAGGAGAATGGACCGATTGATTCAAGCTGATAGAAGAGCAACTTTCACTGAATTAACCACTCGTTACAACCGAGGTATGCAGCAAAGCATTTGTGAAGTCACAACACGCACAACCTTGAGGCGGATGGGATACAACAACAGAAGACCCCACCGGGACCACTCATCTCCACTACATATAGAAAAAAGAGGCTTCAATTTGCACAAGCTCACCAAAATTGAACAGTTGAAGACTGGAAAGATGTTTCCTGGTCTGATGAGTCTCGATTTCTGTTGAGACATTCAAATGGTTAATTCAGAATTTGGCGTAAACAGAATGAGAACATGGATCCATCATGCCTTGTTACCACTGTGCAGGCTGTTGGTGGTGGTGTAATGGTGTGGGGGATGTTTTCTTGTCACACTTTAGGCTCTTTAGTGCCAATTGGGCATTGTTTAAATGCTACGGCCTACCTGAGCATTGTTTCTGACCATGTCCATCCCTTTATGACCACCATGTACTCATCCTCTGATGGCTACTTCCAGCAGGATAATGCACCATGTCACAAAGCTCGAATCATTTCAAATTGGTTACTTGAACATGACAATGAGTTCACTGTACTAAAATGGCCCCCACAGTCACCAGATCTCAACCCAATAGAGCATCTTTGGGATGTGGTGGAACGGGAGCTTCATGCCCTGGATGTGCATCTCACAAATCTCCCACAACTGCAAGATGCTATCTTATCAATATGGGCCAACATTTCTAAAGAATGCTTTCAGCACCTTGTTGAATCAATGCCATGTAGAATTAAGGCAGTTCTGAAGGCAAAAGGGGGTCAAACACAGTATTAGTATGGTGTTCCTAATAATTCTTTAGGTGAGTGTAAATCAAATGACACACGTCATTACAGCAGAATGCCACGCCGTCTTGTATTTCCCTCCAAAATGTCATTATAATACCATACACACAGTTTTGCGGGTTTCAACTTTAATTTTAAGAAACCTTCAATTGTTATAGGTCATGCTGTACGTGCAAATAGATGACAGTGGATACAAATTCTTCACCAACAGGCCTCCTCTGTACTTTCATTCATGCCACCGCAACAAACTCGGAGGTACTGGGTGAGAGTACGAATGAGAGTGCGGTTTTAATGGAATTTGATGATGCTGAATAGAAGGAAAGTGTTTGCATGTCCCCACATCATTTATCAAAATGTTCTGTGATGAAGGGTGTCATGACTCCACAGGAGGTCACTGTGGGTACCTTGGAGATGCAAGTGCCAGTGGTCCTGTACCGGCTCAGTACCTGCGGGAAATACAGAGTAATTGCAAACCAATTTGGCGTGCACAAATGCACCGTACAAAATTTGTGTATATTCAAAGGAATAATATCCTACGCAAAAAAAAATCTCTTCAAGGTTTCCAGTCTAGAGGAGGCAAATGCAATAGCTCACTGATTTGAAAAGTAACATCACATTCCACAAATAATCGGATGTGTTGATTGGACAGACATTCCTATACTTCCACCAAAAGATGGCTATAGGGAGTTTGATAATCTAAAATGGTGGCCCTCATATGTCCTGCAGGCGGTTGTTGATGAAGTTTATTTATTTGAATACATGAATCTTGCTTTTATTGTAGATGAGTCATTTATGTAAGAATGGTGTGAAAAGGGAAAAACATCCAGTATGCGGCAGTCTTGTGGGAGAAAATGTCTTGTTGATGCTAGAGGTCAGAGGAGAATGAGCCGACTGATTCAAGCTGATAGAAGAGCAACTTTGACTGAAATAACCACTCGTTACAACCGAGGTATGCAGCAAAGCATTTGTGAAGCCACAACACGCACAACATTGAGGCAGATGGGCTACAACAGCAAAAGACCCCACCGAGTACCACTCATCTCCACTACAAATAGGAAACAGAGGCTACAATTTGCACGTGCTCACCAAAATTGGACAGTTGAAGACTGGAAAAATGTTGCCTGGTCTCATCAGAGACCAGTCTCAAATTCTGTTGAGACATTCAGATGGTAGAGTCAGAATTTGGGGTAAACAGAATGAGAACATGGATCCATCATGTTACTACTGTAGAGGCATCATGGGCCAACATTTCTAAAGAATGCTTTCAGCACCTTGTTGAATCAATGCCACATAGAATTAAAGCAGTTCTGAAGGCGAAAGGGGTTCAAACACAGTATTAGTATGGTGTTCCTAATAATCCTTTAGGTGAGTGTATGTCTTATGTAAATCAATTGAGTTGGACATGACAGGCTTTGATAGCATTACCAGGGCTAAAAGTTTTTGAAATAAAAGTGTCCCCATTTTCTACATTTCATGCATATTTTACTTGGTGTGCATAAATGCCTATGTAAAAACTACTAAAGGTGTTGTCAAACAGTGCATGGCAACAAAAAATTGTGTCTTGTCTTTGTATATCTAGCACAGGGATGGGCAACTGGCGGCCCGTGGTAAATTTTAATACGGCCTGCAGGACCATATTGTACTTAATTAAATACTTTTAAAAGTGTTGATTTTGTATTAGGACATAAATACTCCCAACCAGGAGGGGGAGCTAGGTTCCATGGATCGTCACACTAAGCATAGTCCTGTGTGTGAAGTAGAGGTCTTCATGGGTCCCGAGGTCCGAACCGAGAACCGATCAGGTTCGGGTCTAAAAGTTTCACGCGTGCCTCGGACACAAGTCGGGTACAAAGCTAGTTTATGACTTCCTTGCTTTTGCAAGTGTTGATCTACAACTAAAATAGCATTTACATAAAAACATATCACCTTTTGTCTTGGGTGGGTCGACATCTGGTGCTGCAGATGAAGAAATTTCCTCTTGAGTACCAGATGTATCAGCTGATGATGCTTTATCTCCATTCTTAACTCATTCCCTGCCAGCCATTTTTTTTTTAAAGTTGCCCGTCAGCATTTTTTTTTTGTGATTTTCACAAAAGTTTCATAAAATGCCTTCCAGAATTTTTTTTCTAAAAATATATAAACATACAAATATATCAAATGAAAGAACAGACCATCTGCTTTCAAACAAACAATAAACAAACAAAAACGGGAAAAAATGTTTCATCTTATCTAGATTTTTTTCTCTGCTTATAAACTCTTAAATATGGGTATTTTTCTTTGAAAATATTTTTTAGCAAATGCTAAAATAATTGGATTTTTGTGAAGGAATTTTGTTAGAGATCAGATTCCAGGGTTTCCCGCAGAAAATGTGTTAGTTAAGGTGGTAGGGTTGGGCAAAATAAAATAAAACTTAATTTTGAAGAAACTATGACAGAAAATGAACACATACTAGATTATTAATGAATTAAATGTTTATAACAAATACCTCTAATGAGAATAGCTGCGTGATGAAGTGAAACTAAAGGGTTAATAAATACAAACTGAAGCAGATGTGGTATAACGTCAGGCGAACGATGATAGACGGTGCAAAAATGGTAAAAACTGATTATTTTCCACTATTAATAACATTATCTTAGAGGAGTTTAACTACTGTAGCATGTAAATAATGCACATAAACAACATGAGCAAGAGCGCTCAGCAATTATATCTAATCAACAGGCACGTGACACCTAGCTAGCAGGTTGCTTAAACAACAAAATCACCAGCTAACTTACTTTAAATTTACAAGAACTATAGACGAATACAATAACAGGCTTAAATAAACCCAAAACATAAGTCCACTTACAGTTCTCACGGATACGCCTTTTATCAACTGGATATCCTCAGACATGACCGACCACGTATTTTATTTTATTTCGGCAGTGTGGTGCGCGTGCACGCTCGCGGTGTGAAAAACGTACGCACTTTTCTCCGAGATGCACCTCACAGCCTTTTGTGCAGCAATTTTTTTTATTGGACGATCTAGTTAAGGCGGTAGGGTTTCCAAGCTTAGGCGGGCCACCTGAACTGAAATGTGTTTTGGGAAACCCTGGATTCAGAACGATTATCAAAACATATACAGAGTTTAAAATGAGTAAGTAACGTTTTGGCTTCAGTTTTTTCAAAAATTGGGTAAGTGGATAATCTAGTTGATAATTGCGGTATTGCAGATTGACATAATAATTCTTCAGAAACACGTTTTTTATTCAAACTTTTTCTCTTAATTGACGAGATAACTCGTCAATGGCGGGAAAAAAGTTAATTGCCTCCTGGTGAGCTGGAAAACCCGCATCATCCCCAAGAAAACTCTCTATATAGCAAAGAAAAAAATAGCACTATGTAAACTATTTTGTGTAACCTAACAGCAGATAAACAAATAGAACATTCTCAAAAATACTGACTGTCCATTTCATACGAGTGCTGCGCTGCATCGTCATCACCATCAAAGTCAATGTCCACTCCATTCCTGGATATGTTGAATAAAGGCAGATTTTCGAGTATGTCTTAGTTTCAATATATGGAAAAGATAAGGGGTTAGAATTCGTTTTTTCACCCGATGGTAGCAAGTTTTTAAGATTAGCTACTAGCTAAACCCTTCTCATATTTAAGAGCAAAACACAATTTTTTTTTGTTGTTGTGTGCAATGCAGTGTACTGTAGGTCTCTGGAGGTCCAGCATCAGCACCAGTAGGGTTTCTTCATTCTGAGACACTGAGGTCACTGCAGGCCATCAGCAGGGCTCAAGGTCCTCCTCTGACCATTGACCACATCACTTCTGTGAAACTATCAGATTTCTCTCATGTTGCACTTTCCAGTTCAGAAGCCGAACTAAATGAAACCAGCCAAGCATGCTCTTTTACAGCCATAT
Organism: Misgurnus anguillicaudatus; assembly: GCF_027580225.2. NCBI lineage: Eukaryota > Metazoa > Chordata > Actinopteri > Cypriniformes > Cobitidae > Misgurnus > Misgurnus anguillicaudatus. The sequence continues at coordinate 5,820,944 of NC_073352.2, read as the reverse complement.
CCAAGTAAATTTGCTGCGAGATTAAAGTTTCGTTCCTCTTGAAAAAGAAAAGCTATTACACGGCTCTTCTTTTGTTGGTAATATCAATGCGACATGCTCGCTGTAGGCCTTTAAAGTTCTAGATGTGGCATAGAAATCCTTTTAAATGCAGATATGTAATTAATTCTTCATGTTTAGGGAATTAAACATATCTTAGTCTGCAGAGGCCGGCTGTAATTTTATTATGTGGCAATAAAAGAATGCGTTTGACCCCCACCTGCGCGCTCTGCCGAACGCCGCACGCTCACAAAACACCCGCGCCACTACAAATTCATTTCAGACAGCGAAAATGCAAAGTCCATTCAATGATAATAGAGAACAATCACAATCAGGCCGCTTATTCTCCAGGGTGCAGTCTGCAGTCAGCATAATGCGCCCAAGCGGGTACGCCGAACATAAAGCGGTTTTCAGAAACAAAGAGAAAAGACCAAGAGAGCATGCCAACACTTATACATCACAGACATATTATTAACCTTCACACGGCAAGGTGCTTTAGCGCTCCGTAAAGAGAAACGGTGTACGGAGAGAGAGCTGTGTCGTTCACTCGTGCAATATTCCAGCTGTAGTCAAAAGAAACTGAATTAAACGAGCGAGAACAATCCAATTACAATAACTGTATGGCGTTTCTTATGCGGCTAGAGCTTGGTGTGTCTTTTTTAAATGAATAAAAAGCAAATGAAGAAAGGGATTTTCTTCTTCCCCCCGCTAGCCCTGGCTAATGTGTTGTAATTGACTCTGCAATTTTCTAATTGTGATTGCCATTTTAATTTTACTCTTGACTGTGCAACTAACAGTGTATAATAATTAAAATGGATTGCATATGGTCTACCTGTATGATTCAGCCAGGCTTGAACTTGAACCATAAGTTAACTATTAGGAAACTAAAAGGGCGCAATGTTGATTTTTTGCAGCGAGCATGAGAGCTTTGCTTGACTTGAAAATGTGAACATTTTGAAATATATCAGATGAAAAAGCATATAACTATTCTCTGAAACTTGTCCTCTCCAGGATTACAAGGGTTTGGAACCTATTTCAGCATTTATAAAACATTTATTAGTAATGCAAAACTGTGAATTAAATATTGTGAATCTCAACATTCTTTAGTTTTTTGTGAAAAGCATTGATGCATTGATATTTTAACAGTAAAAATGCACACTGTTAGACTTAACTGTAATTTCTACAGTTACTTACCACAAAATGCCCAGTAAAATACCACCATTTTCTTTTCCAGTTCATTACTGTAATATGCATTGCATTATGGGTATTAACATTTAATTTACAATGATTTACTGTATGTTTTGAATTTGCGGTAGACTGCTGTAAAACAACAGCAGTAGTGCTACTGTAGTTGAATAAAACAGTGTTATAAAAGCAAATAAAATGGAAAAATAAAATATAGCATTAAAACATTTATTAGTAATGCAAAACTGTGAATTAAACATGTGAATCTCAACATTCTTATGTTTTTTGTAAAAAGCATTGATGCATTGATATTTTAACAGTAAAAATGCACACTGTTAGACTTAACTGTACTTTCTACAGTTACTTACCACAAAATGCCCAATAAAATACCATCATTTTCTTTTCCAGTTCATTACTGTAATATGCATTGCATTATGGGTATTAACATTTAATTTACAGTGATTTACTGTATGTTTTAAATTTGCGGTAGACTGCTGTAAAACAACAGCAGTAGTGCTACTGTAGTTGAATAAAACAGTGTTATAAAAGCATATCAAATGGAAAAATAAAATATATCTATGAAATGAAATACATTTTATTTGTTATGCTTTTAGCAGTGAAGCAAATTTCAAAATGTGAATTGTTTTTCAGCAGTGTAAATTATTTATTAAAAATTGTAGATAGAAACAAGAAAGTGATTATGGATAAATGCTTGACCATCAGATTTGAATTTGACCTTAAGACTTCAAAACACTAGTGACGCCAAGATTTCGCTCCTCGGAGTGTCGGGAGAGTGACCAGAAGAGGCTACTTTGGGAGTGTAGCGAATAACTTTTATCAAGTGACTTTGTGCCACTGTGGAAGTGTTACAGAGCTATGACGCGGGCGACCTGAGTTTGATTCACCTTTAAGGCAATATTTTTTAAAAAACTAGGTTACAGTAAGGGTATTGTACTGTAAAATGGAACTGCGGTAAAGGCATCATACTGTAAAAAACATTTACAGTTATTGTACTGTAATGGGGCAGTTAACACGTTGCCAGTGAGTTACCGCATATATACAATAAAAAGTCTAACAGTGCACGGATGCTAAAGCACTTTACATACAGTTTCAAGACACTTTCATATTCCTACTTAAATTTATCATAAATTGCATTTCTATATACTGTAAATTATTCCTTTCAATGTGTTTCTCTCATGATGAAAGCAGGTCTCCCAGTCCCACTGAGATGTCTCTGTAATGAAAACGGTTGCCGCTCAGATTTTTAAGTGCAAGTGGGGTGGACACTTTCTAAGTTAGAGGAAATTTGGTAAAATGGCTAGATTCCTTTTTTCCTGTGCTCAGCCTGAAGTGTCTTATTGTGGTTTGTGTTTTCCACCCTGACAAACGTGGGTCATTTCCAAACCAACTGTAGAAATTAGCTGATAGACATCAAGCCAGATAACTGAGACCTGCAGCATTAGGATGGGAAGGCACATTAATCTTTCCTAAATTAAAAACCGCACTGCTGCACTTAGGATTGAGGCCACCAGCATACGCCAGCCGCCCGACCGCCAGTTTTGATAAAACTGTTTAAGGAGAGGGGAGATTTAGATAAATTGCCCACGGGCTACTATAAGTGCAATGGCACAGAGGAGGGGTAGAGAGGGTCCCTGTTAACCAGGAACACATGGATACAATCCGGCTGTTTACAAAGACCCCGGTGAGGACGTCAAGACCACCGAACTGATAACCTGCTGTTATTGATGCAAAGGTACAGAAAGCCAGCACTATCTGCATGTGTTCATACCATGCAGTGTTTGTGAATGATGGGGCATGTTTTTGGTTTTCGAGGTGGATTCTTGGGTTACGCAGTGGAGTGTGAATGTTTTGTTGGCTATCTTGGTAAATCTGTGTATTCCTGTGAGGTCTGCAGAGGACAGGCTAAGAAAATCGCTTGCTTTTACTGTCCCACAGAGCTCCGTCAGTGAGTTCACGCTGGGGGCTGGCCTGCTTCACGCTCAGTCAAACACATGAAGAACGTATGTATGTCAATCTGGATACCTGATGTTCGTTCAGGATTACATTAATCTCAGTGTGCAAGGTGGTCAAGCCCATCAACACTGGCATCTTTCATTAAAATTAACAACTGGAAAACTTTTACAATCAGGTTATCTGTTGACCAGCAAAACCGTTCATTGATTTATCTTGTCTTAACTAACTCAAGCTGTTGGTCAACTATCATCAGTAGAGAGTTCATGCTGGTCAAGCAGCTTTTTGGCGCTTTTCCATTGCACATACCCCACAATTTGGTTTGGGTCAGGTTGGGTCAGCTCACCTCACTTTGGCTTGGTTAGGTTTTCCATCGAGTTTAGTAACACTTCGCAGTGGGAGGGATTATAGGCGTGTCGTTATATTTGTGCTGCCTACTGCTGTGACATCATACAAGTGAGAGCGTTGTTGGAATGCTTAACATTCCCATACATTCATTTATTTCTCAGTTCGCCACAAAATTAAAATTGACCACCACAAATAGATGTTTGCACATCACGTTTATCACTACCTCTGTATCACATCACAGTTTCTGTATAAACACCCGTCGCGTCAGTCGACACACTCATTTAAGTTGCATATATGCAGTTGTGGGCGTCGCGAATGTGCTGCCACAAACTGCAAGTCTGGAAAAAAACGTTATGGTGTTCCTGATTCATAACCTGTGGATGTTTTTCATCGCTAAAAGGGTTTGGGAACTTACAGCAAAGCACAGATGATAACAGGTTTACTCGAGACAGCGCAAGCTAGCATGAAGGTAAAGCTAATCTTTTACATTGTAGCGATGACACTAGTAGTGACGATTCTCTCAGACCAATCAGTGATCTACAGTGTTTTCGCATCACGTTTTGGTATCAGCTCGGGTCGCTTTGAACCCCAACCGAGGTGGTATAAAAAAAACAATTGGGTACTACGTACTGCACCCAGTGAAAAAGCCCCCAAGAGTTAGCTGACCCAACACAAACCATGGGTTACTATACAATGGAAAAGCGCCTTTAGTGACAGTAGATCCACAGGGACCACCATGCTGGTCTAAGGTGGTTTTCACATGGGTAAACCCAAAATTTGGAACACTTAACTTATTTGTACTTTTTGAACTAGTGCTTTTGAAAATCTGTTGAAATCATACTTCCGTCTAGAAACAATGATTTCAGTCATTAAGTCAAGTTACTAGTAAACTGTTTGTGAATATTAAAGCTGTTTAGTAGTTTATCTTTAATCGTACACCTGAAAAAGCTTTTCTTGCTTTGTATTGTTACTGTAATCCTACACAGTCTGGTAGCCAGGAGCTTCTTTGTTGACAGTCAAAGACTGGCAAAGATAATGTTTGTTTTTCACGTCAACTTCCGAGCATCACAGATTGCCCTTATGATACGATGTGAAAGATATTGGGTAGAAATATCCCACATGTTTGGATGGAACACAGCATTAGTCTTATTGTCCTAAAGCACAAACTATCTAACTATGCTCCCTCAAATACAGAAAAATACTTGGCTGCTCTGACTGACCGCTCCATGTAATCATAATCTCCCCAACTGACTGCTGTGAAATTGACATTTAAGAATTACTGGACAAGTGGAAAATAATACGATTCTGCAAAGTACATTTTAGATGTACCGACAATAATATGCTCGGAATACATGGTTTTTGTCGTGTGCGTTTGGATAGTTAGGATATGATGCCGATGGCAAAAGGAGGCGGATTACCAAGCTCACGGCGGTGAGATACAGCCAGCGACCCAACCGAGTGCCTTATCTCAGATGGCCAGCGTCGGTCTGGGACCTGTCTGCCGGCCCTGCGCACCTGTCCCGCAGCCTACCGCTGACCAGCTCCCCTCTCCTCCAATAAACAAGCAATTACTGAGCCAAACAGCTGTCAGGGACTATGATCAAATAATTTAGCTGGAGTGAGGGGCTCTTAATACAGGTCAATTTCACTCTGTTAGGCACGGTGGCTGAGGAAAACCGAGGGACAGCATTTCCAGCCTGTCAAGGGAATGCTATTGCCGCTGCCGAATTTAAAGGTTACATGCTGCACTCCTGGAATATTCTATTCCACACAGGCCTGAAATCCATCAGAGCCAAAAGCCATTGCACCCATACTGCATTACATGTAATGTGTTATGTGAATGTTAGATGATAACTAAATAAGATTTTTGTATATGTGGGTTGGCATATATGGTTTACGGGGAAACGAATAGTGTATAATGACATGTTTATTCTGCTATAAACACGGTTTACTGGAACACACGAAGTGTCTCCATAAACTGAATGTCTTAAAAAAGATACTACGGTAAATGGTAGTTTTTCATAGATTAAAGACTGCCCACAGGTTTTTGTGATGGTTGGGGTTAGGGACTGGGTAAGGGGAATAAAATATAACAGTTTGCACAGTATAAAATGCATTGCATCTATGGAAATGTCCCCGTAAACCACATACACCAACGTGTGTGTGTGTGTGTGTGTGTGTGTGTGCGTGTGTGCGTGTGTGCGTGTGTGTGCGTCACCAAAGATCAACTGTCGAGTCCAAATCAAGACATTCAGCTTTATCTAGACTTGGTCATTATACAGAAAAGGTGGAATTCGGGTGATGGAAATCTGCTTAAATGAACTTCTTTCAAAACATTCAAAACTTCTTTAATAGCATTAATTAACTTGTCAAATCTATGAATCCGCAAAACGGGGAGCTTAATCTATGTTTAATTTTGAATACATTTTAATAAAGAATCCATGACGTTGTATCTTCAATACCTGACAAAATTATTAAACTTATAAACTTAAACATTTTTCCATCTTGTTTTGTTTGTATGCTTTTATGTTGGTCAGTTAAAGGAATAGTGCTTAGGAAGTACTCATTAGAGAAGACGGTAACACCAATGACGGTAACACTAATGACAATTTACAGAAAAAACTAAAATTTTAACAAAATGGCTGCCATTATGTGCTATTTCATCAGAGATGTAACAATCACATACTTATTCAGTATAATGTATTTTTATGTAAAGATCTTAACACTCATAACTATAAAAAAGAGTAACACTAATGACATCCAAAAAATCTTATCTCAAAATTCTTAGATATATCATGATATTTTAGACAAATCACAAACCTTTTGCCTTCCTCCACTGCACTTCTTCCACTGACCTCTTGCCCCATTAAAAACTTCAAAGAGCTGATGCATTGTTTCAAAATAAAAGTTCTTTGTGTAGGGTAACACCAATGACATAAATTTGGTGGACAAATATTTATTTGATATTATTCATATTAAAAGTGTATTTTTTACCATTTCAGTGTTGTAGTAAATTCATACAAGGTTAAAGGTAAATGTAAATTAGATTTGTTTTATAAAAAACATGGTTTTAAATAATAAGTACACAGTTCAACTTCCATGTATGATCAAAGGGACAGGGCAATTTTCAGGACAAGACATTTAAAAAAAAAAGTAAAAAAAAAGAAAATTAAATTAATAAACTCTCTCATCATTTTAAGGACAGTCTATATTTATTAAATATATATAATTATGGGATTATTGGGTCAAATGAAATGATTAAGGGGTCTGCAAAAGCAAGGACAAGCATTTCCACCTTTTTTGTAGAATGACCCATATGCCATTCTTGCTGCTCTAAAAGGGTTTAAACATTGACAAGCACTCTTTTTTATGTCTATTACATTCGTTTAAAGGTGGAGATCTGAAACTGCTCCGCTGTGCATAAATTTAAATTAATTTGCGATTTATAGATTTCACATCTGAAAGGAAGGGATTGCGCGTTTTCTGTGCATACGTTCGTTTTATGAATCACATCAACCTGATCTCACAAATTTCCATGGGATAGTCACAGAATTTTTTGCAAATTTTTCCGTGGCATTCTCACGGATCTCTGCATTTTTCCGTGGCATTCTCACGGATTGGTTACTCAACTGATTTTTCCTATTTTCAGTTTAGGGTTAGATTTACATAAAATGACATCCTTGCCCAAACCCAACTCTAACCCCAACGCCAGGCAACAATTCTTTAAAGTTTAGAAAATATAAAAGAATAAAGCAGAAAAAAATAGTATAAACCAATACTTAAAGTGACATACTAACGCAAACACCAAATCTACCCCTTAACCGAAGCGACAATGGTTTGAAAATAGGAAAAATCAGTTGAGTAACCAATCCGTGAGAATGCCACTGAAAAAGACAGTCCGTGGCAGGGCTACGTTAAGCTGACAATCACAGTTCAAATATTTATTTTGTTATATTTGCTTCTCAGAAAATGCTGGGGTCCAATTTCAGTTCATTTTCAGTCCATGGCCCACCCAACATTGGGTTAAATTTTTATATTTTTTTTATATTTTGAATCAAACTAGTATTTTATAGAGTGTTTGTAGACACAATGGGTTCCAAAATGTGAGACCAATAGAAAATAATAAAATTTTGCACAACAACCTAATTCAGAAATTGTGATGATGTTAAGAAGATCATCTTGTGTTATTTAATAAAGCAACCATTAACAGGGGTACCCATAGTTTTTCCCCGCTGTTCTGGCTAAGCTGGAAATCTGTGCTTTAGATTTAATTGGTAACTTACCAAACCAGCTAATCATACCATACCTAAAAACCGACTTAATCACAGTGAAATGAGTTCTTCAGCTATACCATCCACTGTAAATGAGCTCACTATATGATCCCACATCAAATGTCTTTGGGTTTCAGCAGGTGTAAGGAGGACAAACATTAGCTTTGTGCAGACTCAACTAATCTTGCTCAGCCTTCTCCAAAGTACAATCTTACCTGCCATCTAACCTTGGTCCAGACTATCAGAACTGGATCTAATTGAACCTTCATGGAATAAACCTTGTCCAGTCACCGGGCACAGAAATCTTGATATACTCCACAAGAGCTCTCCTAACATGAGGTCTCAAGGTACTAACTTTGTTCATCTCTACACTTGAACACATTGTCTGTGGTGTATACTGGCCTTGGTCTGTAATTGAATAGCACACATTGTAAACACAAGTAGCATACACTGTAAGAACTGTGTTATTCGTCTGAAGTGATGCCATGCAATAAAATCGTTCTTACCAATTTCATAAGCTTTAAAAAAAATCAGCAGTAAACTATTTTGTAAGCCCCAGTTGATGGCTTTATTTCTGTTCCTCCTTGTGATTTGTCTTTAAATAGAAAAGACAATGCCTGGAGCCTTTCGCTAGCTTATTATGGTAATAATTAGGAGACTGATTTTATCTCAGTCTGTACAATCACAGTGAGAGGCAATGGCTAAATAAACAGCCAAAGTCCTTGTGTCCCCAAGGGCTGTTCAGTGTAATTAAAATCAATAGGTTCTTCCTCCCAGGGCCTCTTTAACCCACCGAGCTCAGCCAAGGTTCTTTTTATTGTTAAGCAGTTCTCATCCAGTTCTCATATCGTGGCATAGACAATTCTGATGTCTTCGTTTCCATCACGATAAATTGATTGATTTTTTTTTAAGAAAATTAAGAATTTTAACTTGATATAATTAGTGAGAGGTAAGATCAACCTTTATCAACAATCCAGCATCCTGTTAACAGCAAGGATAGGTTAGGTTAAGTCAACCTTGACTAACTACTTTGTGGGATATTTGATATAAGCAGTATGTAACAAATTTAAGTCTACTGCTTAAAGAGCTGCACCAATTATCCAATTCACGGTTTTACATTTCCTTTGGTGTGTAAGTGTATATTAGTAGATGTTAACAATATGCAAAAGGTACAAACCCCAAAGTAAACAATGATGCGAGTTATCATTTCCATTGTAAATCTGTTCTTCGACTACAACAAACACGGATTGTAGGCAACAGTTTACTTCCTGGGATTGTTGATGTAGACAAGACCAACATTATCATAATTCCTCTCACATTATACTCACAGTCTGTAAGTTAACTCCTGTTAGCACCATAGTATGAGGCATTGTTGGATAAACTACAGCAGCCGCTATGAAAACCAGACATTTTGTTTGCCACTCAACAGGGTGAGCTCCAGTGTGGTCATGTGGAAAAGTGACATCAATGCATACCCTCTATACAGAACATGTTAGCAATGGCATAGTTGCTTACTGTCTACCATCTGGAACACTTTGACTTTCTAAAAGTTTATCAGAAAACCTTAACAAGCACTAACCATTGCCCTGGCAACCTCCAGGCACAACATTAACTGCATATAGTAAGTTTTCGAAATAATAATGCCTAAAAACTTTAAATGTACAAGGCCAAAGTTGTCCTGACAGGTATTTTGTCTAGATATTAAATGGGTGATTCTCACGAAACCATTGAAACACCACGGCACTAATGATTTTAGCTTTAAAATGTGTAATATAGTAACATTAAAAAGCATCAGAATTAACACAATACTGTGTTCTACCTTGCACAATGTGTGATTTCAACATAAGAATTTATAATTGGAAATTTTATCTCATTTTCTGCTGAAATTCTCATTACCGGCTGTGTTTGAACATGCGTTATGTTGTAATTTAATCAAATTAACACAAAAATATTAAGAAAAATAATAAATGGATGTTTTGCTAGACTACTTTAGATGACAGAAAACATATTTACTGAATATTCATGTATAATAATAATAATGAAGAAAAATTAGGAAAATGATGTGTCCATGCCTGATGTTCTCATCCTCCGCAACACTTTTTGAGAACAGTTTAAGCACACATACAGAATTTTAATAAAGTTTGATTTTGAGTGACCAAGCACATGGACCAGTTACTTAAAGATGGCTACCAGGTAAGATCATTTTTTTACAGTTAATTTGAAATATTGTCTTGTCAGAATGCTTACACCACATTTTGATTATCATTACCGCAACAGATGCTTATTAAATGTTAATTTAATTAATAGAAGCATAATACTTTGATTTTTAAATGCATGTGCAGAATCTCCAAATTATGTTCTTTCGGGTTTGTCATGTCATTTTGAAAATATGTCAGTGTTGATGTTTTCTGACTGTTGCGGTAATGAGATTTTTTAGGACTAATTTTTTAAATTATGTTACAAAAAGTGTTAAATGATAAGTAAAAGTTTTTAAATTAATGTTCCCATTTACTCCAGACTTTGTTTTTCAATGTCTGGTGGGAAAAAAAGTAAATTTAAGCAATTTTTACATTTTCATGCTTGACATTTTTAAAACCAAGTTTTCGTGAGAATCACCCAAATGATCTAATCATTTTAATAAGCTATAGTCATACTGTAAGCTACATAAATATCACTTTCAAAGTTTTTAGCTGTATGTATGGGTTGCAGAGTTTTCCTGAGCAGTACATGTCACCAAATGTCTTTAAACGATAATTTGCCGTCAGTTAGCAAAAACCGCCGACATTAGATGCGAAACAGTTCCGCGTTTGACAAATGAGACATCATGGGTTGTATGAAGCTCAACACGGGCTGTCCTTCCTGTTCCTGCTCTGCACATCAGTCCGCTGATGCAGCTGTTGCACAGATGACAACATGGCAGACGAGCAGCGGCAGATCCTCTAATAGCCCCGCGCCTGACAGAGTCTGTCGTGATGAATCGCACTGCTCTTCTCCGGCTTTTCAGACTTAATTTTCTGAAGATTGCTTGCCCATTCAAGAGGAGAGGGACCTGATTCGCACTCCTGTCCAGGAGCCCGAGGCCCTGATGAGATGTCACTATTGTTCAGCAGAGCCTTTGGCATACAGGCTTAACTACTAGTGGCTGCTTTTAAGACATTGGCCTGAATTACTTGACTGGCGAAGCTAAATAGCAATTAGACAGCTCGCCCACCAAACGGAAATTAGAAATTTGCCAGTGGCCTTAGGATGGGACTGCATGCGCAAACACTTTCAGACCACCTACAGGAAGCTCGATCAAGTCGGAAATGGATTGGTGGTTCTTCTGACCGAATTTCTCTCTCCAATCCTCCTGTGGACAATCAGGGCCTGTTTGGTGGTTATAATGGATGATGCTGAAATGTTTCCATCGACTTACCAGGACGCTAAGCACACTGTTTCAACAAAATGACCAATGCATATCAAAGTTTGTCAATCAAACGTTAGATTACGTCGTCTGCTCTTCACCTTTCTTATTACAGTAATCATGGTTCTCTGAGATTGTCGTTTGAGGATGAGGTGATGTTTAATAAAAAGATGCAGCAGGGCAGGGACAGTTTAGTCAGTCTCATTGACTTAGAAAAACATCCTGTCACCAACAATAAACTCTCATTCACAGAGACGAGAGACGGACACATTTATCTGTAGCTTGATTCATTTTCAGCTCGCATTTGCATGGACATTGTCACTGTATGTGCAGATGTTGGTTTTGGTTGTGATCTAAAGTTGTTGATATAAGAAAATTGCTCTGTCTTTTTTTCTACTAATGTAATAATATCTTATTACAGTCCTACAGACAATTCATTTTACAGGGAGTATCGGAAATACATTTTCTGTCTGATATGCAAATTTGCTGAATAGCACTATGACATTAACATTCCTTTACAATCCTACAGATTTAATACTAATACTGCTAAAATATTAGGGGTTGTATTAGGAGTTGTCATACAGTAAAATAAAGCCTCCAATATAAACTCACCTAAAGGATTATTAGGAACACCTGTTCAATTTCTCATTAATGCAATTATCTAATCAACCGATCACATGGCAGTTGCTTCAATGCATTTAGGGGTGTGGTCCTGATCAAGACAACCTCATAAACTCTAAACTGAATGTCAGAATGGGAAAGAAAGGTGATTTAAGCAATTTTGAGCGTGGCATGATTGTTGGTGCCAGACGGGCCGGTCTGAGTATTTCACAATCTGCTCAGTTACTGGGATTTTCATGCACAACCATTTCTAGTGTTTACAAAGAATGGTGTGAAAAAGGAGAAACATTCAGTATGTGGCAGTCCTGTGGGAGAAAATGCCTTGTTGATGCTAGAGGTCAGAGGAGAATGAGCCGACTGATTCAAGCTGATAGAAGAGCAACTTTGACTCGTTACAACCGAGGTATGCAGCAAAGCATTTGTGAAGCCACAACACGCACAACCTTGAGGCGGATGGACTAAAACAGCAGAAGACCCTACCGGGTACCACTCATCTCCTCTACAAATAGGAAAAAGAGGCTACAATTTGCACGAGCTCACCAATATTGGACAGTTGAAGACAGGAAAAATGTTGCCTTATCTGATGAGTCTCAATTTCTGTTGAGACATTCAGATGATAGAGTCAGAATTTGGCGTAAACAGAATGAGAACATGGATCCATCATGCCTTGTTACCACTGTGCAGGCTGCTGGTGGTGGTGTAATGATGTGGGGGATGTTTTCTTGGCACACTTTAGGCCCCTTAGTGCCAATTGGGCATTGTTTAAATGCAACGGCCTACCTGAGCATTGTTTCTTACCATGTCCATCCCTTTATGAACAAAACCTTCTGTTTGTTACAATAAATCCCACCTATGAGGTAATGTTTGCACTCCTGTCACTTTCGGTGTAATTGTACAATAACGGTAGGTCCCACAAAGAAACTTTAAGTGTTCATTTGTAGCAAAGATGTGTGTGTTGATTGTGTAAAAAATAATGAATCTAACTTAAGTATTATTTGAATGATAGAGCCAAAGCCAAAACTTGTTACTTTGTGCCCCACTCTCCCTTACATCCTATGATGTGATTGACTATGAATATAACTGACTGTTATAGTTTATATAAGTATAAATTCTCAGTGTTTTTGAGCTTTTGAGGGTGTATAAAGAACCTTTCCCAAACAGCAGACGACACCGGACTGGATCTGCACCAGATCCGTGCCGAAGTCCGAAGTCTGCAGCTCCGGTGCGGATCCAATGTCATCTGCTGTCTGGGTTAGCATTCACAAAACAGTTCTGTTTCACAAAAGGTTCTTTGATAGACATCAGACTATAAAAAAGGTAATTCTTTAAAGCATTTTTGACTACAAGGTTCTTTAAATAACAAAAAAAAAACATTTAAGAACATTTATTTGTATATAGGTTAAGGATGTAGGGGAAATATTCTTTACAACACAACCAGACACTTACGACCCATTCAGACAGCCAGCGACCAGCAGTAGCAGAGCGAAGCAATCTCATTCATACCAGGTGACTTCTGGTGGCACGAACGCAAGTAACCATTGGCGACCGTATGGGGGTCTCCAAAAACAAGAAAGTTAAGAAAAGTTTAACTTTATGCAAATGTCGAGCAAATTTTGGGAGCAACTACCAATGAGAACGAAGCAGTGGAGTTCACGTCATCCTTCTCTCGTCAGTTATTGGCATGCATGGATGGTACTCATTTGTTTATCACAAGCAGATTTAGAAACGCCTCATTGAAAGAGACGGGCGACACAAAGCGATAACATCGCTGGCTGTCTGAATGCGGCTTTTAAGTTTAAACTAACTTCAAAATGGCACAGATTGTTCTTGTTCACAGATAATGATTTGTTATCTAATGCAATAACATTTACACATTTTTAATTAACATGTGGTCACATTTTAAGCATACAGAATATGCAACACATGCATATATCATTACTTCAGGGAAACCTTAATTTAGGGACACTCCACTTTGTTAATGATATTGTGCAGCGCCCGAACATAGTGCCCTGCTACTGAAAGTTACCAAGGGGATTATTTTCGTGTGCTGCGTAATATCATTGCGCCTCCTGCAGTCATGGTACAGCAGCAAAGCCCTTGATTATGAGAGTATAGGTCCTAGCCGTTCCTACACAGTCTTATGTAGATGCGTATAAATAGCACGAAGTGTGAAAATCCAATTCCAATTTGGCGTCCATATGATACGCCAGTCCTTCCCATTCACTTAAACGGCACATTTTTTTTTGTCATTTTATTTATTGGTTTCACAATTTTTTCTGTCTTTTAAACCATTTTTGCTTGGGTTTAGGGTTAGATTTCAAAGGACTGGTGTGTCATATGCATGCCAATTTGGAATTTGGCATATGTATTGCACGATTTTCACACTTCGTGCTATTTATACGCAACTCCGTGAGACTGGCCCTGCGTTCCAGTTCGTTTTTTTATGAACTTCCCTCGCTAACTTCCCTCAGTCTCGTTCACTCGGATGTACGTCATTGCTTACGTTGTACGAGTGCCCACTACTGCTAGAACACTTGAAGTGGGTTCAAATGGATCGCCCTAAGCCCTTGATCACATGGAAAGTGGAGACCGCCCCCTCCATGTACAAAGCGCGAGTTGCTGAAGTGACGTCACAATCGTGTTGCATTGTGGGATATGAAGCTGCATGAAGTGTACATATGAAGCACCTCGGTCAAAATCGAGGGAGCGAGGGTCTGTCCATACAAACTTCCCTCGTCCACTTGACGAAGTGGAACGCACTTCAAAATGGCGACAGGGATTCCCCCGAGGGGAAGTGCTTAGGGAAGTTCGCGAGTGTGTGTCTAAAACTGGAGTGGAACGCACCCTGGGTTCCCATACAGGGTGGCCATTCGTGCCAGTTCCGCCGGACACGTCCCGAACATGTTTTCGGGTTCGTTCTCCGGAAATCGCGTTGGTCGACCGCATACGTCATCGAGGTTCTCACATTTCAGTTAAAATACATTATAAAATTAAGATTTATTTATTTTAAGACATACAATCATTGTAGTTTCATTCTTACCTTGAAATGTAACGGTTGCTTTGCTGAAATTAAACCCGAAATATTAAACCTTGATGACGTATGCGGTCGACCAGCGCGACTTCTGGAGAGCGAGCCCGAGGGCATGTTTGGGACGTGTCCGGCGGAACTGGCACGAATGGCCACCCTATTCCCATATCTGCCTAGAAAATCACAATTTTTAATTTTCCTTCAGTCTTAGTACACGATGTAACAACAGAAGAGTCAAGTTTTAAATAGGAAAAATATCGAAACTCTTATGGTTATTTTTGAGTGTGATGCTAATGGTCGAATCAGATTCAATGAATTATGCTAAGCTATGCTAAAAGCGGTAGCACCAGAGCCGGAGCTGAATGGATTCCAAAATGGTAAAAATCAAATGTTTAACTCTAGGGGAGCTGGAAAATGAGCATTTTTTTAAGTGGAGTGTCCCTTTAAAAAAACAAGGAACCAGTTACTATTTAGATTTTATATCATAATTGAAGTACTTCAGGACAAGTGTGCAGATGGGGAATGAATCAGATCCTGCTGTGACAGACAAACAGATCTGTTCTTTACGGCTCTAATCCACTTGTACTCACTTATCTAGTGTCACAATGAAGCTTCCTTTTAGACTGCAGAACTTTCCCATTGTACTTTGTCTTCCTGAAGCAAATGCGTCTTGTCTAAATGTCTTATACCTCCAAGACAAACAGTTTACCTCTGGCAGATACAGATTTTGTCAATGCTTGAATGTTGACTGTCAGGCAATCTTCTCATGTTGCTGGAGGACTACAGACTTTTTGCAACAAATATTTAGCCTCAGAGCAGATAGACTTTAAAAGTGATAATGCCAACAGATAGCTTAATACGGTCAAATGAATTCATCTAACACCTTGAAATGTTATACTGTAGATGTCATTTCAAGCAAACTACACTATTAACTAAACATACTAAACATAACACAATGTTGTGCCTTAAGGATCTATTGTTTACCTTGTTTTGTACCTATAAACTTTAAATGTTACAAAATATTTAAGGTACACAATACTGTGGGCCCTTAGGGTATAATATTGTACTCCAAAAGGAACAACATTTTAATGTGTTGTTTACCTACACACTCAAAATGTCTGGGTTATTTTTGACCCATAATGAGTATATTGGACAAACACTTACTGGGTTAACAATGACACAATATAGTTGTGTTGTTGTTATGCAACAATAGGTTATAATAACCCAGCTGTTCGGTTAAAACAACCCAGCATTGGGTCAATTCCAACCCAGCGGTGTGTTCTGTCCAATATCTACCCAACATGGGTCAAAAACAACCCAGCCAATCTTTTCTGTGTTTTGTAAGGAATAGAGGGTTTTAAAGGGGACATTTCACAAGACTTTTTTTAAGATGTCAAATAAATCTTTGGTGTCCCCGCAGAGCATGTATGTGAAGTTTTAACTCATAATATGATATATATATAATTTATTATAGTTAAAATTGCCACTTTGTAGGTGTGAGCAAAATGTGCAGTTTTGGGGTGTCTCCTTTAAAATGCAAATGAGCTTTTCCCTGAGCGGTATTATTCCCTTCTGACATCACAAGGGGAGCCAAATTTCAATGACCTATTTTTTCAGATTCTTGCAGAGAATGGTTTACCAAAACTAAGTTACTGTGTTGATATTTTTCACATTTTCTATGTTGATAAAAGCACTGGGGACCAAATTATAGCATTTAAACATGAAAAAAGTCAGATTTCATGATATGTCCCCTTTAACATCATGAGGTTTATACAGTAACCCTGCCATGAGTTCATCCAATTTTTGCATCATTGTTTGGTTTAAACCCTACAATCCTACATCGTACGTTTTATTTCTTGTATAAGCTGGGAATCTCTTAAATGGCAGTGGTGATCATGTTAAAACAAAGCTTGCCGCTTGTGAAGTGACAGGGAGAACACAGGCACGGCAGTCACTCGCTCGCTTTGACAAAGTGTGGCTATTATGTTGCCGTGACAGTATTTCTCCGAGGGCATTTTCTAAAAATGATTTCAACAATGTAACAAGTGAAATGTCACCACTCGCTAATTATGTTTATGCTAATTGTTAATTAGGCTTTCAGCGAGCATTGTCTTAATTAACAATGCCCATGAAAATATGTGCAGTCCAGTAGAAGCATAAACGAGTCTGGTAATTGCCAGCCTCGGTGATTAGCACAGATATATTGCATCTCTACCCATTCAGTTTTATTTTCATTTTTGCTGATACTTTGTCCGTCTGCTTAATAGCTAGAATACATTAGTTTAACACAATCTTCTTGACAGAAAGTTTTTTAAAGGTTATTTAAAGCAACACTTATCTTACCTCGAGGCTGTGGATTATTGTAAATATATGATATGGCTGGTTACAGACTCCTGGGCATCGGTTCTAACAATATTTACGATGTAGCATTGACACGTGTGGCTTTTGTTCACTTGCTAACCACATTTGTTATATAAGTGTTAATTTATTAAGAAAATGCTGTTTTATTGATTCAGCACCACTGAAAAAAATGATTCATTGAATTTAATAATTTTTTTAAGGTAAGTGGTTACAAAACAAAAAAGATTAGTAACGTAAAATAAAATATAAAACTTTTGTTTAAATGTAGCTTAAATAAATTGATTGCAACCACTTACCTTAAAAAAATGTGTTAAATTCAATGAATCATTTTTTTCAGTGTGGCATGAATAATGACACTTTGTTATACTACACTGTAAAAAATACTTTGCTGCCTTAAAATTTTTTTGTTAAATCAACGCAGATTTACAAGTCATGTCAACAGATATGAGTTGTCACAACTTATTAAATATAGTTGAGAAAAGTCAACTAAATTTTATAAGTTATAACAACTCACCTGTAGTTATAACAACTCATCTCTAGTCAAGATAAATAATATTATAAAACGGTTAGTTCCAATCCTTGATTCTGATTGGTCAATAGGTGTGCTTTATTCACAATAAAACACTGCTATGACCGCTTCACCCAACGGTTCTATTTAATATCACTGCGCCCTTAGCAACACCCTTAGCAACACATAAACATATAATGAGACAAAGTCTGAGAACAGTTTGTTGTTTTTATTTTAACTTTCATGTTGTTGTTCGCAGTCAGGGACTATTTTTTCTAGCGGAAGGAATGCTTTTATTAATTTAACTTCATGAAAGTTGCACTAATATTTTTTTACTTTAATATTGTGTGGTAACCGTTTTATAAAAGCAATAAGGTTCTCGAGGCAAGTGCTGTATCGTGAATAAGTAACGGCTGAAGGCAGTGGCGGCGTTTCACGAAAACCTAGGGTATGGCAAAAATTATATTTGTACAAGAAGGCCATTCAAATAACGAATCTATGAAACCACATTATATCCATATGTGTACATACTCCACCAACCTGTACAAAATCATACTATGATTGCACGGATGTACTGACAACAATACGGAAGCAATACAATTGAACTAAAACAAGATAATATCAAACATGCTGTAACATCCCTTCAGAAATCTTGTCATGACAGCCGCCAATAAACACTAAACACAATGAAGACTTTTAATGATGTGATAGAGCACACGTAGTTTACTCAGCCAGCTAACCAACTAAGAGGCTTAGCATCATTATAGCCTGTTGATTTCTGGTGTTTTGTCTGAATGCTTGCCATACGCAAACGCCGCCCCTGGCTGTTTCAGCCGTTACTTATTCACGATATAGCACCTCTCGTACCTTATTGCTTACGTAAGTTGAAATGACTTGTAAATCCGAGTTGATTCAACAAAAAAATTTAAGGCAGCAAAGTATTTTTTACAGTGTACTAATTTAAAGGCGGGGTGCCAGATTTTTGGGCCGAGTACCAAAACACACTTGTAGCCAATCAGCAGTAAGGGACATGTCTACTAATCGACATCGTTGCCTGGGTTGCGCATGTGTGGAGCGGGTCTATCAAAAGAAGGTCAGGATTTTATTGGAGTAGGGGAGTGTTTGTTAAGGTGATTTCAAATGTCAACATTGGCTTTCAGAGATCGTGCACCCCACCTTTAGGGGTTGTGCACACCAAAACTTTTAAATGCGGCTGAAAACGCCTGTACAACGCCGAATGCCAGCTGTTTTTCAGCTGAGTGCCAGCTTTCTTCAGCTAAGCGCTTTGGTAGCTCTGATACTTTAGCTGTGAGACGGTTGGTTGCTGTGATACTTGTCCCGCCCATCCACTGTGATTGGACGGCCGCGTGAGAACTGAAATTGACGAGTGGAGCTTTTCATGAATTTTTTTCAACTCTCAGTGCTGAGCACGGAAAAACCTCCGGGCGCCGGTTTTCAGCACGGAAGAAAACCGCTAACTGCTGGCTTATTTGAAAAACGCAGAGCTTCCATTGGAAACAATTGAAAACATGTGCCGGCTGCGGGTGTAAAAGCTTTGGTGTACACGCCCCCTTAAAGGATATACGCACAACCGGCGCAACATCATAGAATGTCTCTGAACAGGTTCACGCCCACTTTTGGGGGAAATCGCACTAGACGTTCCATTGGCTTCCATTCAAAATAGCGGAACAAAGCAACCTTCGTACACAGCCGGCAGGTGTAAATAACTTATGAAATCACTCAGATTAAACATGTTGAGTAATTATCTGTCCACCCTGCCTGCCATAGAGCGCGAAAGATAAATTAACATATTTAATTTGGTCAATATAAAAACATGTCTCTTTCATTCTCCCAGCATCAAATTTGTGTATCAACGCTCCCTATTGGCCAGAGGTGTCTTACCCGGACATTTACTCGTACCTCATCGAGTCAACAGGGAAGCAAGTGAATGATTTTACTTCGTATTTGAAAGTTACTTCGTATTTATTTATTATGTCTTTATATTTAGAGTACTGAGTGCACTTTTCCGTCGAGTCATACAACTAACTGGCTTAGCGATATTTCCAGCAATCACTGGATGGCGTTGCTACACAAATTTGACGCTGTGAGAATGAAAGGGACATGTTTTTATATTGACCAGGTTGAATGTGTTGGTGTGTCTTTCGCGCTCTATGGCAGGCAGGATGGACGGATGGGTACTCGGCATGTTTGGTCTGAGTGATTTCGTGGGTTGTTTGCGCCTGCCGGCTGTGTGGAAACGTTGCTTTGTTCCGCTGTTTTGAATGGAAGCCAATGGAAGCGCTGCTTTTTTATCCCCCGAAAAGGGGCGGTGACGAAATTTACAGTCAAGTTCCCGGATGTGCCGGTAGTCCGTATTTTGTACGACACACACACTGTAGTGACATGTATGTGGTTATAGCTGTGCTTTATTATAAACCACAGCCATTGACCAATCATCATCAAGGACCAACTATTACAGCCTTTATTTTGTTGATTGACTGTATCCTATACTGGATATGTTTATTTTATATATAAAATTTGGTAGTTTGGGTTCTGAAAGCTGATTGGTCAATACAGCAATATAATAAGAACTATGACATGAATCAACAACTTAGTTGATAGTCGTCATTGCTACATGCAATGTGTTTGTATGATCCCTATAGACCGTTTCATCGGGCGCACATGCGGTGATGCGATAATCGTCTGGTCCGAACTTTACTTCCAATTTCTGTTTGATTAATGGTCTGACTAGTTGCTGAAACTGAACTTTTAAACAAATCTACAGTAATGTTCAATTATCTTGTTCTAATGACTATCAATGTAAATTAAGAATATTAGCCAATTGTTTTAGAATTGAACATCTTTGGACAAGAATCAGGGAAACATTTGTGTATTGAGATTAAAACAGAATATATTTCTTATACTCTTATATGATTATTTAAAGTCTGTCTTCCGTATCTCTGCAGAGCGTTGAGTAACCAAATGTTTAGTTTTGTAATCTTGTACACGTTTATTTACTGGTCTGTCTGTATAGCACAAGTTATAGATCCGTTCTCTGCTTTTAAAGTGAAACAGTCTGTGTATGTACAGCGAATGTCATTCTTCTGCCAACAGCATAGCGATACTTTACTGGCTGTAACACTCCAGCCAAATAAAAGGGGATTAATGGTAGTTTCAGCTGGCAGGGACAATAAAAGAAGAAACCAATTATTAGAAGCCACCAAAACTGTGAGCGCAACTTATTTTTTGTTGTTGTTGTTTTCTTTTGCCGTAGTCCAGATTTTATCTGCTTAGGAAAAAACATCTTATAGGCTCTATCTTTCTGTCTGTGATGACACGTAGATATCTTTCGAATTGGAGGTGATGATAATCTGCCTCTTTAAGGTGAGACGCTTTTGTAAAATGTTTCACCTCTCCGCTCATGGCCTGAAGATATTCCATCAGCCTGGAATGTTAGGAAAACATATGTGGATACTGGGCCGGATATATGGACTGGATGCAGAAATTCAGATTTGAATTTAACATGTAGAACATAGCCTGTAGGAAAGAAAAGAACAAAAAGATTTCTTTAACATCTCATTTCTTGTCAGAGAAATGACGAGATTGAAGATTTTCATAAATCTGTAACTAAAATATTTCCTGGGCAATGCATTCACGCAATGTTTTCCTCTCCTAGAGATGCACAAACATATACAAAATGGTTCTAGAGACAATATAGCAGCTGAAGACTTAAAGGTGCAGTGTGTAATTTTTAGAAGGATCTCTTGACAAAAATGCAAAATAATATACAAAACTATATTAACAGGGGTGTATAAAGACCTTTTAAAATGAACCTTTATGTTTTTATAACCTTAGGATGAGACGTTTTTATCTACATACACTGAGGGTCCCCTTACATGGAAGTCGCCATTTTGTGTCACCATGTTTCTACAGAAGTCCTTAACGGACAAACCTTTTCACTAAGTTGTCTCCGACAATGAAATGTTTGTCCGGTGGTGGCTATCGTAGCTTCTTTATGCATTTCAAAAGCGAGGGTTGGGTAGTGGACTGAGCCGTTGGTTGCAATTCACAACCTCACCACTAGATGCCACTAAAATGTACACACTGCACCTTTAACCATGACATACTCTAAATGCATCAACATTTCATACAGCATTGTTATGCTTTTTCTATTGCTTTATTGATCAATCATGGTAAGTTTTCATCATAGTTGCGGTGTGACATCAGCGGATGGATTCTGTTATTGCAAACATGAACTTCCGATAGCCCCAGAATGCCTTTCTCTCCCTACAGTATAGGTGTGCATCTGTGCTGGATTTACAAGCACCATTCTGTCTCTTAATTTAGCTTATGGGACTCTCGGTTTCAATGCATTTAAACAACTTCTGTCTGCTGTGATGCACAATTTAAAGCTTCATCTGCAAGTGCGGCTGGAGATACCACACGGTGCTTGCATAAATCCCCCTCAAAAGCTTTCTCGCCGTGTGCAGAAATAAGAGGCCTGCAACGGTAAGAAAAATTCAGACTGTCATCAATACATCCCCCTGCCTCATTCACAAGAGACTGTTTATCAGTGAGCCAAACGGCCGTATTGCATATTGACTGAGACCCATAACCTCCGCGTGACACAACAGTAGAGGCCTCTAACCTGAAGCCACAACTTCATCTTATTGATGCGAGCGCACTGTTTATACGTCCGAGATTGTAAATGGTAGTTGTGTCCTTTTCTCTGGCCCCATACATGCATTTTTTGGTTAAAACCAGGAGAAATAATCGTATGATAATTTATTTGGGTCATTCTACAGAAAAGGTGGAATTCGGGTGATGGAAATCTGTTTAAATGAACTTCTTTCAACATACCCAAAACTGCTTTAATGGCATTAATTAACTGGTCAAATCTATGAATCCGCAAAACGGGGAGCTTAATCTATGTTTAACTTTTTAATACATTTTAATAAAGAATCTATGATGTTGTATCTTCAATACCTGACAAAATGAGAATATAATAAAAGATAATAAATATTATAAAACTTATAAACTTAAAATTTTTCCATCTTGTTTTGTTTTTAATGCTTTTATGTTGGTCAGTTAAAGGAATAGTGCTTAGGAAGTACTCATTAGAGAAGTAACACCAATGACGGTAACACCAAATTTACAGAAAAAAATAAAATTTTAACAAAATGGCTGCCATTAGCCGTGCTATTTCATCAGAGATGTAGCAATCACATACTTATTCAGTATAATGTATTTTTATGTAAAGATCTTAACACCCAGCTATAAAATAGAGTAACACTAATGACATCCAAAAAATCTTATCTCAAAATTCTTCGATATATCATGATATTTTAGACAAATAAGGTAAGATATCTCACAAACCTTTTGCCTTCCTCCACTGCAATTCTTCCATTGACCTCTTGACCTATGAAAAACTTCAAAGAGCTGATGCATTCTTTCAAAATAAAAGTGCTTTGTGTCGGAACACCAATGACATAAATTTGGTAGACAAATATTTATTTGATATTATTCATATTAATAGTGTATTTTTTTACCATTTCAGTGTTGTAGTAAATTCATACAGGGTTAAAGGTAAATGTAAATTAGATTTGTTTTATAAAAAACATGGTTTTAAATAATAAGTACACAGTTCAACTTCCACGTATGATCAAAGGGACAGGGCAATTTTCAGGACCAGACATTTAAAAAAAGTTTAAAAAAAGAAAATTAAATTAATAAACTCTCTCATCATTTTAAGGACAGTCTATATTTCTTAAATATATATCATTATGGGATTATTGGGTCAAATTAAATGATTAAGGGGTCTGCAAAAGCAAGGACAAGCATTTCCACCTTTTTTGTAGAATGACCCATTTGGTTGATCAGATGTGTCACATTTCACATAAAGTCAAAAGTAAAGAGAAGGATTTTGCATTAAGACGATTTTGAGGACTTCACAAGCAGCAGAGAAGGAGGATTTTGGGCTAAAATGTGATTTATTATTTAAATGCATTGAAATATTTCCTTATTATTCAAATATTAATTTGATAAAATAAGCTACTAAAATAAACCTGATAATTTTCTGCTTTCACATTTGTATAGTTTTGGAGGACTATTACTTTAAGAAATACTTAAATAAGATTGCAAAGGGCCATCTTCTTAGATATAGATATTAACTTTGTATTCTTGAATAATGCATGTTCAAAGAGAAGCACGCCCCCCTCTGGCCTATGTTAACAATTTACATCACACATCACATCCACTTTACAAAGTTGACATGATGTGCTCTATGAATAAAGTTAATAAACTGGACTAAGTTTCAGAAAATACTATCATTCTGAACAAGCAAAGTTTAATATCACAAATGTAGTTTTTAATAAAGACCAATACAGTACAAAACAAGATCATGCACTTTACCCACTTCTTAAAATGAATTCATTTTAATTCATAGCAGAGCCTATTAAAGGTTTGTTATTATTTGTATGTATTATGTGTATGTATCTCTCTTCCCCTGGACTGTGTGTTTAAAAGAGCCGGGTGTATATTTGTCTGTTCACAAGCTCTCTGCACTAAGATTGTAATTCTCCTTTCTCATTACAAGTCTTAATAGACCCATTCGACCTCATCTCAGACCGAGATATAATCTGATCCATAGAATTAATTAATTATAGCCCAAATATTATAGATTATTAAAAATAGCATAAGTAATAGTGTAATATCTCAAGCTGTCGAGTTTAATAGTCAACATTGTCTTGGCACCTCTTATCAGTGGGAGACACCCGGTCGGAATATTGATTTCTAGTCGTTTTAACCATCATCTGCTGTTGTGATGGAGAATTGTCAGGCTTTTACTACTGCCTGCTCATTTAAAATCATTAGATTGCTTCTGACGCTTCGCCTAAAACTGTCTTTTCTCCCACAACACTATAACTGCTCAGTATTTTATACTGTGTGATGGGACAAAGAAATTTGGACTTGTTTTGTACCTGCAGGGAAAGAAATAACAGCACAGTATTACAGAAGTAGAGTGGGTTCATCATTTAGTGCTCTAAATATAAATATATTTTTGAATAATTAAAGGCCAATGTCTAGTTTTTCTGTGTTTCTACATTTCCTAACTTAGGGTCTCACTTGAAGACCCTGGATAGAGATTGAGGTACTGAAATGTCCTGCTGTGTGTGCATGTAGAATGGTTCGGGGACACGACTTGGTTATTATCTTCTAAGGCCGTCTTGGTTATTAAATTGTCAATAATGAATATGTTATTGTCAATGATTTTCTCAGGGTGAAGCAGTGAGGAAGTTGGTTCGATGTGTTTCGCGAGCTGTAGACTGGGAGGTCTGTGAATAGAATAATTTACATGCAAATTATCGTGCATAATATGATTAAATTGCCAAAATCGTTCAGTGTGCTACTGGGAGAAGCTTCTAATTAAACGGCAATTCCCCAATCAGCTGGTAAAACTGCCAAATTAAATGTGTCTTTGTGGATAGACGTATCTGAAGTCTGTTTAAGACTTAATTGAAGAACAAATGTGAGGGTTTGCACTGTAAAATCTACATTATTTAATTTATTTGGAAATAAGCCGACACGTTTTACTTGCTTATGAAGGGCTCAGGTTGACTTCTTGTTCAATAGATGCTTTTGAAAGTTTTAGCATCATATTATCACTCTGTGCAAGTAGTGTTAACTTTGGGTTTGGTCTTATTATGAGCTTTTTTAGCAATGTACCTGTCAAAGTTCTCAACACTAGAAGCTTTGTTAAACAAAGTGTGATATTATGTGGACACTCATAGGTAAACTGACCATTTGGGCTCTTAATAGATGAGGTGAAAAGTTAAAGTTGTAGTTGTAGTTGAACAGAGATATGGTGACTCCTATGAGGTCAGTCAAGATGGGATAATCAAATCCCTCCTTCTTTTTACCCATTATTTTGTGCAACTTTTAATTTATCGTTCCAAAGGATCATTGTAAATATATCATATATGTGTGTTTATTTATATGTGTGTTTATTTATTTGTCACACGCCTGTGGTGGATTTTGCTTCTGCATTTAAGGTTTAAAAAAACATACAAGACTAAGATAATGTCCTTTTGTAATTGTTATCTATAAATTAATAAAGAAATCATATTGAAGCAGAAGAGTTTCAATTACACTTATTTTAACTTGCATTCTTCTATATATTAATTATTATTATTATTAAATTACCCTCCCACCCAAATTACAGATTAAATATTAGTTTGTATTTCATGTAAATATTCTAATTATTTTGTTTATGATGTGCATCATAAAAGTCACATTGCTGACCATTCCGACTCCTTTCGAGTGCCCTAATTTTCTCATTAATTTCTCTGGAAACAATCATTATCCAAACCTTAGCCCATTCAGGGTGGAGGGCGGGAGAAAGTAAGGAAAATAAGCCTATTTAGTCAGTTTCCAGTCCAGTGCTCTCAGTTTGGGTGAGCTGACAGCTGTGTATATCAGGGGTTCAGTCTTCGAGCTCCTCACATTCACAGACAGAGATAATAGGCTATTAGAGGCATGGGATTAATTTGTAGCCAATTACCACTCACTGTAGAATATGAATGCATAAATAAGCCATGGCTTGTGTTTAAGTTTTAGGCAATGATCATAGCCGTGTAAAAGGGAAGGAGGGGGAGCCAGCCAGGCGTGTGTGTGTGTGTGCGTGTGACATAAACCCTGGGGTGTCCTGGGGGGATACTTCAAATCCAAAAAGGACCAAAGCAGGGGGGAAATCAGCATCATCTTCCAGAGACCGACTGGATCAACTCGGTGACTGGCTCCAAGCGCACCATCCGGCTGGCTCTTTCAAAGCTGTCTGCATTTATTTTTCTGTGTTTTCGCCATAATGTTTGCAATTGAATAAAGAATTAAAGAAAGCAGAAGTCAAAAGCTGTCCTGCCCTCTGGAGAGCTATGAACAGGGATAAGGTGCAGGTTGGCGACTCCGTCGCGCCTCCGGCGCCCGGTGTGATCGTGGTCGCTTCGCAGGACGCTATGGATGAGAAGCGGCTCTCTGCCGGTGAATTGCCTGTGTTTTCTTGCGCCGGTGCCGCGTTACCGGTCGAGAGTCGAGACACCTCACCGAGGCGCGAACCTGCGCCCGCGGGCGCGCCTCCTACCATCCACCGGACCACCTCGTTCTCAGTTCTGGACATTTTGGACCCCAATAAATTTACTAGTAAGAGGCAGCCGTCTAATAGGACAGGGTCTGAGTTCGCGTTTGGGGCTGAAAACAGAGGAAGTGAAGAAGCCGAGCACAAATCTTATCCAGACGACTACGAGTGTAAAAAAGCATCAATTTTAAGTAAGTAGGAATTAATTTATTATTATATTCATTGTGTATACAACCGTTTAACCTGAGAATGTAATTTGGATAATCGACACATCAATTAACTTTATAACATGAAGCGTTTAGTTTAAAATGTGTTATAAATAAGGTGTAATTCGTGTTAAGCGTTCAACTGGACACTGCTTTCCTAAAAGTTTCAATCACATTTAAGTTTTCATAGTCCTGCAGTATGACAATTAAGTTTTTTTTAGCGCAAATACTCAATGCATTGTCAAAATTATCCTAGTCAAAATGCATTCATAGTGATTTAATTAGAAAAAAATATTTAAAGTTTAGAAAAACATTTTTTTTGTGAAATAACCTAAATATGTGCTTAATGTGGTAACATTTAAAAGAAATGTTTTAATTGAAGTAAAACATATTTTTAAATTATTATTAAATCACACTAGTTGGTTGGTTACACCAATTTTAAGGATAATGCAATTTTAAGGATAATGTAAGTTTTAAAAAAGTTCTTTATCAGCAAAACTTTCGTTTTTGCAGTTTAGTATAACACTGCTTGACATGTCGTCATCTACCCATATTTACAAATAAATTATTGTGACCTAAACGATGTTGATTCTAACAAAATTCAAGACTTTAAATATATCAAAACTATATAATATATATATAGCCTATATATTATTTTGCAACCAGTAATGGAATGTTCTTGAAGTTTCTTCACAAAAATAAACTAGGATAATGATATGAAGTTAAAATCCACATAAATTGACTAAATTAGGCTGTTATAACATTTAAAAACTTTAGGCTACTTCGTGATTTTTGAGACAAAAATAATACAGTATTAAAGACATTAATATGTATACGTTTAGAGACATTTTGAAGTGCTAGCCGAATATTTTTAATGTATTTGGATACCCATCGATATCTCCGCTAATAAGTAATCTATACTACATATTAATCTTGTAATTATCAGAATTTTGGCCCTATAATTTAGATGTTGAGAGAGAGTTTGCAAGCTGTCTGAAAGAGATATACTCATTTCTATAATAGGATATCGACCTGTCTGGAGCAGATCCTCCCCATTATCAGCGTCTTTACGCGGCGTTAAATGAAACACAATCGAATATGTTTAATTGTTTTTCTTTAGATATTGGAGCGCTTTGTCTCAAGTCTAAACCGAAAGGACAGTCTTCGTAAGTCCCATCTTATCTTGTGTGTATTTGCAAGGACAAATATATGTCAACCTCTATGATTGATTGGGGGTAACGCGGGAAAGCAATTCTCAATAAACAGTAATTGTAGGCTGCAATAATTTGATAAGGTTTGTGCTGTTTTTAACAGCCGCTTTAAATGGATGAGTAAATTGAGAATTATCGATCAGACGACCATGCAATGATTTAAGATGTCAAGACGAATTGACACGCCAAAAGAAATGCTGTCTATCCTGTCCTTTATATAAACAGGAAAATGTCCCATCAGAAAAAAAAAACAATTCATAAGGTTACAAACACTAAATGTTGTCTTCATCACGTGTGTATAAACACGTGATAAAGACAACATTTAGTGTTATACTATACTACAAAAATGCTATACCTTATTAGACTAAATTAATTAAACTAAAATGTCATTGCAAATTAAAGGGAAAATAATTTTTGCTTAAAATCGCGGACCTTTTAATTTACTTAGATGATCAAATTAAACAGTTTGAAGGTAAAAAAGTGAAACATTCTAAATGACTTTATTGTAACATTATTAATGCTAATCTAATTTAATTATAATTCAGAGTAATTAAATGAACCTCATATCGATGTTTGTTCGTGTAAATAAATTTATTACGTACGTATAAAGTTGTTTTCTTGATAGATGTGTAACGCAATGTTTTGTTTGTACAGAGGATGGTTTCGTGTTCCGATCAGATGAATGTGAGGATGATTTCTCTCGTGGGAATCAATCAGATAGCGAGCTTCAGGATGATTTGTGCAGTGAGGAAAGCGGCGCACTGACCGGACACAACGATGCCGAGTTTGGACACGAGGATGAGGATTCAATAAACAAAAGCCCAGAAGGACAGCAGACTCAGCAGTCCAATTCAAATGGCCAAAGTCATCCGAATAAACCCAAACGGAAGCGCTCCGGTTCGGACTCAAAGTCCGGCAAGCCCAGAAGAGCCCGGACTGCCTTCACATATGAGCAGCTGGTCGCTCTGGAGAACAAATTCAAGTCGACCCGCTACCTATCCGTGTGCGAGCGACTCAATCTGGCTCTGTCCTTGAGCTTGACAGAGACCCAGGTGAAAATAGGGTTTCAGAACCGCCGGACCAAGTGGAAGAAACAGAACCCTGGCGCGGACACGAGCGCACCGACCAGCGGAAGCGGCGGGGCTCCGAATGGCCCAAGCAACGGTTTGGGGAGCCTGAGTCCCCTCAGCCCGTCTCCACCTATGAGCCATCTGTCCATGCACGCCAGCTATCCGGGTCACACGCCCGGAGGACTCGTTTGCGCCACCCAGTTACCCTTTCTACCGGGTCACGCGGTTCTGTCACCGTTTATGCTGGGCTCTCAGACTTACGGAGCGCCAACATTTTACGCGCCGCACTTATAACCACAGACATACACAAATGTTCTTCTATAAAGGAGAAAAGAAACTCTGTCCGGTCCTATAGGGCACAGAAATACGTGTAACACGAAGCACTATGGGGTTGCAAAGACATTTCATAGGTTTGTCTTAAAAAGCTAACTTTTATTTCAACCTTGCTCCAGTGTGGCAAGCCCTGTGGCAATTGTGTTTACGAATAATTTCCCCTCCTGTTTGGCAGTATGATCATGTGCCAATTTTACATTTAATTTAAGTTTGCTTCATTTAAAAAAATGTGTATATTTCTCTAGGTCAAAATGTAAATATTCAGTTATTATGAATACGTGTTTAGACATTAACTGAATGCAAATACAATTGTTGTAGGGAATAAAACGGATTATGCATCGAAACAAAATGAATTTGTTCGACTTATATCTTGTACAAACATAGGTCTAATGAAAGGTTTATCATTTTTTTACTGTGGTTAGTATTATTTTAGAAGTTACTATTGTTTGTCTCAATCAAGGCAGAGACTTAAATAAAATTATTAAGGTCAACTGGGAACTTTTCGTTGGCATAATTTTGGGCTTTATTAACTTGAAATGTTTATATTGAAGTCCGTTTCTTTGCTTGTTAGTTTAATTGCATAATTTGAAAATTATTGTGAATTTGATATAAACGATATTTTCAATTAAATTGTTTACAGTAATTGAGAGACAGCTAATTTAAGGCAAATTAAATTATAATTAAGAACGAAGATTTTAATATGTCATGGTTAATATAATGGAATACTAAGATAAAAAAGTTTTGTTCTCTTTAAAGCGGTTTATCGATCCTTGCTTAGGATTAAATATTCATTAATTCTGTCAGTCAGCAGAAATATTTCGATCACACTTTACAGTTCAGGCAGTGTTTAAAATAAATTTCTGACCATTTAAATTTGCCATGTGTTGTAATGACAGTAATATAGAAATTTAACACGTGACTGTAAAGTTGTTACTGTCAGCTGCCCACAATTTTACAACATAAGGTACGTGGTCCAACACATGATCATAAACTGCAAAATTTCTAATAGTTTTCTACGCTTCTGCTAATGCGATAAATAGAGGTCAGTGCATGCTTAACATAAGTTCCCTTATTTATCTGTGGTGGTTTTGTTAAATGCCGATAAACATTTCTAATTTTATATAAGTATTTACGCCGCCTTGACGTTCAACAGGTACAGTAAATAAATTATTTCCATAATTTGTTCTTGCTTTTTGTGTTTCATATGTGCATTTTTTGTTGTTTTCTTGTAATTACACATGCTTAATAAACACACCTAGGCATATTTTTAAACTGTTTTAAACATCACAGATTCTCACACACCATCTTATATTAGGTGCGAATTATATTAGGTGTTTATTTTTTCAACTTTTATAATAATAGTAATTACAATACAATATACAATGCGTGTATTTTTTAATAAAAGTTTGCTTTATGTGTCTGTCGTATAACTATAACAGTATTTACGTAAATATTTTAACTTGAAAGACGACCAACATACTATGACAAAGCTATTTTTTTTTGTTTTTGTTTTTTGGATTTTCCCCACCTTGATATAATTTTACAGCCGTTTTATTTTTTATTATATTCGTTTTTTTAATGTAGGCATCAGTTTCTTGTGAATTCTCAAATGCCTACAATATTGATCGTTAATCTGCATCAGTGTAATCAATCACACAACGATGATTTGAACTAGTCGAAATAATAACAATATTAATTCACAATAAATAATTTTTTTAACCCGATCATTTTTCCACTTAATATGTTCTCGAAAGCTATTTTTGCTGTTTTTGAAGCTTGTAAATAATCGTACAATATTTCTAAATGCTAAAACATATTAAAAGCCACTCGAGCACTTATTTATTAATTTAGGGCAATTTATAGTCAAACCACAACTGAAGCTATAGACGAAGTAATTATTTGTAGAACATGAAAAATTAAAGTTCAGCAAAATATAAAAACTATAATTTAGCTTAAATAACTAGTTAAAATAAGCCTCGTCGTATAACAAATGTTGCTGGTTTAATTCCAATAAACATAATAAAAGTCATTTTAAATGAAAACGATAAAGATGTTGAGAATTTCCCATTTATAAAACCAATAAAAAAAATACTACAGCTATCACAGAACATTAAATATAACATTAGCATTCATTTATCACATACAAAAGTACATCAATATTTTAAAATAATAAAAATTACAAATAACGCAAAAAAGACATTGTATTAAGATTTAAATTTTTACATTCCTTATACATATCACAAAACAAATATACAAATAAATAAACAAGCATAATAAAATGTTAATCTACAGTTTTTACCTACATCAAAGATTTTACATAACTTCATATAAGGCACAGTGTTGTTTTAATGCTGGTTTATTTACTGTGTAATCATGTAAACACTGGCCAGTAGAGGTAAAGCTGTATCCTTCAATTCAGTGCATAGTTGAACTGATTTGAAAATTTTTCATGTTTCCTCTTGTCCATCTTGTTCATGACCTCCGTAACTCGTCTCACTGAGCTCTTGTTGAGAAGTAACAGTTCAGATTCAAAATCTTAATTTTGTAGCTTAAATATAATGTTACTCTTCACATACTGTAAATGAAAACACCAAACACCAATTTCAAGACTTCTCGTTTTCATCTACTTACTTGTTGAAGACTTTCTTCTCCAGCCTTGAGCGGGAAGTGTTGGCACTTTGTTTCAAGTCTGTAAGGTTTGGGTACTTTTTCTTTGACTTGCCCTTGCTGCCCTTCTTTCCCTTCCCGAATGTTTTTGAGGAACCCAGATCTTCTCCAGTGGCTGCCTCAATCTCTCTCATGAGTTCTGGGTCTCGCCAATCTAAGACCATGGGAAAAGTCATAATCCAGATATCATGGATTATGTACAAACCGTTTAACACAATTCAATTTAAGGTAAATAGAGGGAAAAAAATGTAAATGTGAAAAAAATTAAACTTAGATCTTTATTCCAGAATATGTAAATGTTTCCAAATGGATCAAACATCTGATGATGGCACTGATAAACCTTTTGATAGTGTAATAAAATGTGTAATGCTGTGGATTTTTCATGTTGTCCATAATTGTAATAATATATTTCACATGTTTTGAAGAAAAGGTTGGATAAAACTTGCTAAAACAAGTTCCAGTCATCTTTGAAATGACAGAATGGATTGGTTCTGAATTAAAATGTACAAATACTGATTGGTTTGGTACTGAAACAAATCCATTTAAAATGTTCACGTCCTGATTTTTATAAATTTATTTTAGCAGAATTATTTAAAAATAAAAAATAACTGCATAGAAGGAAAACTATTTTAAAAAACTGTATGATTTGTTAAACGTTTAAATATACAGCAGCAGTAATGTTCGTTCTCAAGAGTTGATGATTTCGCCAAGCGCCGCACTGATGTGTGAATCTTCCTTGCATCCAAAACTTAAATCATCTACTTTATATTAAGGACACTGTATACTGTTGATACATGCACATCTTGCAAATGATAAAATGGTAGCTGTTAAATTATTTACAATCTTCAAAGTGTTTAATTGGATCGAGCACTGCGGTTCATCGGTCTGTACTGAAACGCATGCACGCAACAAACAGCTTTTTCAAATGCCTTTTAAATTAATATGAGGGAGTCAGTGTTCCCTATAAGGATTTATGGAGGTGAAAGACCCCGTTACACCAGTGCGACGATCCATCCCTTCAGGGCCTCCGATTCTGCAGTGAGGACGACGGGGGGCCGGCATTTAACTTAAGCTCTGCAGAAGGGCTCACTACTCTGTCAACGGCTCGCATCTGCATTGGGGACGTGAACGCAGATGCAGGCGCATGCATACGCAGGAGGCAACAGCTGCACGCTGACACTAACACCGATTCATATCTTAGGAAATTAGGAAAGCAGTTGCAAGGCCAGAAGCACAAGTGTGCAATGTTTGGCCGATGCAATGTAAACAGGCGCCCACCTACTGGTACCTTTGTGTCGGTAGCATTGCGGTGGCAGAATCACATGAGTGTTTTGGGAAGGCTGAAGCCTGTTTAGAGGTGCTGACGCAGAAATCAATGGCCCAGCAGGGGAGCAAGTGTTCAGTCAGGGAACTGAAGGACGGCACGAGTGCTCTGGGTGGGGTGTCCCGCGGTTACCGTGACAACCGGCATGTCGACGGGCAGAGGCCATGATGGAGTCGGGGGGATCGATAGCTTACTTAGTTACAAAAGATGCTATTTCACAAGCCAGTGGTCAGTGGGTGCCTGAAGTCAGTTACCTCAGATAACTGTTTGTTAACAAGTAAACTGTGGCCAAAGAAAGCACATCCGCCGCTCCAGTGACAGCACCGAGACGCTACTTAATTGGCTTTTAGCACCCAACTCCGCAAGAAAAGAGAGAGAGAGAAGGAGAAAAGTGAAAAGGAGAGAGAGTCAGAGTGAGATGCAGTCTGTCCTATTATCCAAGTATTGATGATGACTTGGATGGGATTCCATCAGTCCCCCCTTCATCCGTCTCTTCAAGCCGATTGGTCTGTTGTCCACTCAGTGTGTTTAAGAAAGGAACTGGGGGTAATGGATGTTTAGGATTTGGATTGGTTACTAAAGGGCTTTTGACAAATCTGAAAAGGCTTGGGGTCTCTAGCACTAAGATGACAATCAGATGAAACCGTGTCCTGTGATGATGAATGAAAGAAGATTATCATGCCGGCAGGTTTGGTGTGAATTCCCAATCTGGCTAGAAGTTTCCCTGCGCTCCAAGAGTTTAAAGCGAAACTTCACACCAAACACTTTTTATTTTAAAATGTGTTTTTTGTTTTAAGGAGGCAAGATTTAAACACATTGGATGAACATTCCTTCAAATGTGGCCAAGCGAGCTAAGTCACGTATCGTGAACATCTAGGTCTGATCTATAATAAGGGGTACATGTCATGTCCATGGACTTTATTATCAATTTTTCATTAACTTTTCACTTCAAGCAATGATCACTTTTATATTGGGGACTTTTCTAATTAATTTAATACAAAAATCCAACAGATACCCATCTTTCAACTTGCAAAATTGGCATGTTCTATGCTGGAATTTGCTGTTTTTGTGCTGTCGATTTGGTAAATGTGAGGTTTTGTTCTTCAGATTAGCTCTAAAATACATGTTTCTGTTTTTCTTATTAGTATCGTCCAAAATTATCATTAAATTATGAGAAAGGTGTTTTTGCAGGGTTCCCACACCTTAGTTAACTTCAAAATCAAGGACCTTTCAAGACTTTCCAGGTCCAATATCCTCAAAATCAAGGACTAAATGTGGGGACACATTTCAAGTGAGAGCAAGGTTACATCGTGTTACCTTTTAAGATACATTGTTACAGTTCCCTTTCGAGGGAACTCGCGCTGCGTCACTGCGGTATCACTTTGGGGACGCCTCCATGTGGTAAGTGCATCTGAATGTGTATATCAAATTCAACCAATGATGAGGCTTAACAACAAAGACAGGGTGACACGGAGCCAGGAAGTATATCGCTATCTGAAATATTGCCAAAGATGGCTTTACAGGGACGCAGGAAGTATGACAAGGGAGACGCAGCGTCTCTTTCCCTTCTCATGGAACAACAGTTACATACGTAACCAAAGATGTTTTCGTGTGTCAAACACAACTATGCAAAAAAGCATTTTGGTATGAATCAACATTCACATACAGAAGATATAAGCATTTAAAGCGAACAGTTTAGCACGTGTGGTTAAAGGCTAGAAATGTTATGATATTATCCTACACTACACAGGGAATAATATGGATTTTTTTCCCAAAAAACTTCTTGCATAAACTAGATTCAAGCACTTTCCATGCCCTGTATCTATGTATGTATGTTTTCAAAAACTTCCCAGGGCCTTGGATCCCCCCCCCCAGATTCACAAACTTTTTAAGGATTTCAAGGACCTGTGGGAACCCTGTTTTTTAAAGTACTTTGGTCATGCATATTCATTAAATCATCCATTTTGTATATATCCGAAATTAGTGTCAACTGTGTTACTCCTGATAAAACCCCCTATAAATTAGCAATGATTTGCTTCAAACTCAGTCCAACATAAAGGGATGTATTTTCCTTTTATAGAGAGAAATTTAAAACAGTATGGTAAGTCATGACTTATAACAATATTTTATCTATATTATTGTCTGTACATAGAGTAGATTAATTTACCGTTAACTGTGTTATAAACATGTTCTAGCAAACCTGCGTCACATGCTATATTTATAAATATTTAGAGAAAGAATATACAAAATATAAGTTAATCAAGGTCATTTACTAACTAGTCAAAGGTCAGCAGTTTGCACAAGGCCCTAAAATTGCTATGAAATGTCAACTGTGCTACCCATCAACTGTGTAGCCAGTCAACTGTAACACTATTGACAAGTATTAACGCATTAGAGCTTAAAGGAGACATAGAATGATTGAACGGGTTGTTTATCCTTGTTCTGTGATGTGACATGTAGACAAAAATGTTTTTGTTTGGGTCTGTAATGCCTTAGAAGCTTCCTAAAAACCTCTCTCAGATAGCTCTATTAGGGTGGGGGATTTTAAACAAGTGGTTTTGCACCTATTTGGCTCCCACTACTGGCTTAACTTGCAATCTCATTACTGATTGGCTGACTTTGCTGCCACTCTAAAAATGTAGCCAATTATTTTAAAGTGGAGGGGCAGTTAGATGCCTGTGATGTCATAAGCATCAGTTTTTCAGATTGGGACGTTTTCTGGCTGACATTTCTAAAAGAGGAATTTCTATGAGACTGAGATGTTTAGCATATTTAGCACTTTTTGTATGTTTGTGAATGTGGGTAGACTACCATCATTCAGAGGTAAAAATGATTTTTCATTCTCTGTCCCCTTTAAGCTTGCCAAATAATCAATTTAGCACATTCAGGGGATGTAATATTCAACCAACTAGTTTATTTATCAAAAAAGAATCCTGATTTTTTGCCTTTTTTGGCTGACACAAAATGTACCCCTAAATACAGAATGACTCACATTCAAACTATTAAAATGTTGTATTTTCTTCTTGGCTCGGTTCGCTTTCATGTCGTAAAGTTTTAAAAATGGCCTAAAACTTGCGTGAGATTAAAGTGTTCTCTCATTGGTTAAAATGGACTCGCGTACAGTATGTTCCAGTTTTCGGCTCGTAGCTGTCATCTATCAGACAACATCTTTGGGTTTATTGTGAGTTTCTTTGTTGCTGTCTTATATTATTTAATCATTTCGATCCACTGAGAGATTAACGCACATCTCTTCAAGACTCTCGCTAAACACCTTATACATATTTGTTCGCTCACAACAAGCGAACCGCTGCAGTGTTTATTTGCAATCGAGCTGGGACTACCTCGGTTATGTGGTCTTGGACCGATTGTTTTGGTGTAGATCCAAGCACGATTTCCATATTCAAATATGCGTAAACGAATAAACCAAGAGAGGAAATACACCACGTTCCGAAACGGAGAACACCCTTACATACTGCTTTGCATAAACTGTCAAACCTGGCTGCTCCTCCTCGCGTTTCCTCTTTTCTTTCTCCAATCGCAGGGCATCCTCAGGGTTAATCGGCCTGCCCAGCTCATCCCGTGGGATAATGTTTCCGTGGAACGGGCACTGAAATAACACCACCCAAAGAAATCTAGTGGTTTATTTATTCTGTTCACTTGCATGATCTTTATTTAAAACGCAAATGTAATAATCAATCGAAGTGATGTGTAATATCAAGGTAACATTTCAGTTATTTTTCTGACCTTTACTCTGTCTTGACGCTCACACAGAGATCCGTTTGCCATTGGTGCTTTGCACTGATGCTCCACAGGTTTGAAGCTACCAACGAATGTGATGCATCTGGACTTCATCTGTTCAGACAATTCCTTGTTTTCAACCTCCTCCTCCACTTCATGAGGAACCCAGAACTGGTGCTGGGATGTGCTTCTGAAACCAGTGAGGACAGAGACAGTCAGGTCTTGCAGGAACTAGAAACTTTAGGAGCAGTTTTCCACACAGGGTTTAGAATGCATGACTTAGTTATAATTAGTTATAATAGGACATTAAAGTAGTTTTTACAAACAAATCTCACTAAAAACAATACTGGTGTGCATTGTTAGACAAAACATGATATATGTTAAGATGTCACTACAAGGTGTTTTAAATTAAGGCAACTCAAACATACATTTTTAGTCTGGGACTAAGATAAGCCCTGTCCAGGCTTAATATTTTAAAATTGTAGTTTTATTTAACATTTTGTTTTTTGGCTTGGATTTTAATTCCCTGATATTTCTGGATGACTGTGGGAACTCTACAGTATATATTGCACGTGCATGTAACTGCTGATAAATCTGGACCAACATCATGATTATTTTATTGGATTCATTTGAAGTAACAGACAATAGTGCTCTCTAGTGGCCACTTTACATGACACAGTCTATTTAGATTGCAAAGCCTGACACACACAACAGTTGTGTTGAATATTTCAGTAAATTATGAATGTGACTGTACTTGATGATTTTGCCGGCAGTGGGCTGTTCCTCTCCCCAATAGTAAAGATCCATTCCAAACGGAACGACAGGGGCTTTATCATGGGCTTTCTTTTTGCTCCTGTCCCCCTGATCACCGCTGCCTGCTGTGCGCTCAGATGAACCACTGGACTCGCTGAAACAACCAAACACAGAGTTAAATCTCCTGCATTATTAGAATGGACAGAAGCATAAAAAGAGCAAACACAAAAACTGCAACCGATTCAAGTTTAAAAAGCACACATTTCAAAGGCCACTACATACACTCACCTAAAGGATTATTAGGAACACGTGTTCAATTTCTCATTAATGCAATGATGTGGGGGATGTTTTCTTGGCACACTTTAGGCCCCTTAGTGCCAATTGGGCATCATTTAAATGCCACGGCCTACCTGAGCATTGTTTCTGACCATGTCCATCCCTTTATGACCACCATGTACTCATCCTCTGATGGCTACTTCCAGCAGGATAATGCACCATGTCACAAAGCTTGAATCATTTCAAATTGGTTTCTTGAACATGACAATGACTTACAAGGCGCACCTGACTATAAGACGCAGTACCAGCCAAGATATGAAAAAAAAACGCGGCTTATAGAACAAAAAATACGGTAAATAAATAAAAATATAAACACACACACGTAAAAGTTTCTTAATGCATGCGTGTGTGTATTTATATATACAAAATGATTTCACACGGTGCATGCACATATATTATGCAAAAAACAAACTTT
Organism: Misgurnus anguillicaudatus; assembly: GCF_027580225.2. Lineage (NCBI taxonomy): Eukaryota > Metazoa > Chordata > Actinopteri > Cypriniformes > Cobitidae > Misgurnus > Misgurnus anguillicaudatus. The sequence continues at coordinate 5,782,029 of NC_073352.2, read as the reverse complement.
TATTTTGTATGCAATTAATCGTGATTCATCTTTTGATAGCCCTAGTTTTATCACATATAACGAAATAAATGTACCGTAATTATGCCAAAATCCACTCAAAATACAAAACAAACATGCATTTACATATTTACAATACATTTTGGAAATAAAATTAAAAAAATGCATTTGTTTCTAAATCTCTACAGCATATAGATATGAAGAGTTTCGTTGCAAAACGAGATAACCACCGTTTTTTTTTAAGTGTTCAGAAATCTCGTTTTTTGGTTGTGCATTCCAATTAATATCAATGCAACTGCAGTTGGTTTGTTTTGATTTAAACCTTCATAACTTAAAAAATACAGCTAAGTAGCACCATAAAACAAAATAACATAATAATAAACATGTTTTGACAAAAATGATAAAAAATGGATTTATCTCGTTTTGCAACGAAACTCTTCATATACACTCTCAGAAATAAAGGTACAAAAGTCCCGGGGCAGTACCTTTTCAAAAAGTACACTTTTGTTCCTAAAAGGTGCATATTGGTACCAAGTGTATGCGTGTCTGTACTTAAATGGTACATCTAGGGCATTTAAAGAGACTGATGGTTTAGACTGTACCTTTGATTTACTAATATGCACTCTTATATGTACAAATGTGTACTTTTGAAAGGGTACTGCCCCAATGACGGTTTTTGTACACAGATAAAACGAAACTTATGAAGGTACCTTGTGGACGGAGCTACATGAAGTCTCTGTTTGAGCACACGTAATGTTGCAGCAGCGCAGGTGGGATCCTCCTCTTCATCACGCATCTTTCTCTTCAGTCGAGAGAGATTAAAGGACTCAGCAGGAGCAGGACGCTTTACCACAGGCTGTGATAACTTTGGTTTGGGCACAGAAGTTGACGTTGAAGGAACTTCATCAAGACCTTTGAGTCAAAAAGACCAAAGAACTAATTATTCTGGAGCCTACACCCTACACATTTATTCATAACATGGCAGTTTCCATTGAATGCTATATAAAAGAATAGTTTAAACCACGGATAAGATTCAATATGAAAATGGCACTCCATCGACTTTCACCAAGGATCTCAGAAGGTTTCAGCAGGAGCGTGCAGGGGTTTAAAGTGGGCTTAAGAGTGACATGAAGATCTAAGATTCTCTCTAAACTTCCCAGCATCCAAAGGAAATTAAATTTCAACTTCAAAGTGAAGTAAATTCCTGTTAAGACTGTGATAGAGAGACACCTGACCACTGAACATACAGGTGCACAAGAAATAACATCCGACAGCTGTAGAGATGCGAAATATACTGAAATTACCAGAAATACCGTGCATGTGCATACAGCAATATGCATATGGCAATTCTTTTATATAAAAATGATTTTAATACTTCAAAAAGTTATGCAAGTTTCAGATTGATGCAGAGAGACCGGCGAGTCTAAAAGAGTGATGCTTTCTGTTTGTCAGAAAGAATGCGAAATGCATATTGGTTAGATAATTTTTTTATATTAAAATTTAAATTGATTTTACAAAATTAAAGCATTATAATATCACAATTAGTATACTGCATTTTATTGAGCTTTCACAAATCATATTTTTTTTCAATATTGTGGAGTCCTATTTTTGCATAACAAATTTGACAACTTGAAACTTTAATATTTAAGTTTTTCTTTTTTCCATTTGAAAGTTTCTTTTCTTAATGTTTTAAAATCTTTTTTTATATTTATATGCATGTTATGCGTATGTCAAGTTTCATGATATGGTTTGTTTTATTTGAAATGACTACTTATTTAGATAAAGATAAATAAATTAAAACTACACTAATCCAACAATCGTGGTGAGTTGGAAACAACAGCAAATATTTTCTGGTGTTTGCACAGGAAGAGAAACACTTGGCTGGATTCTTACAATCCAGATCTTGATCCTTTGGTGTAAACAGTTAATCCAGATTCAAGTCCTTTCAATGACCAACTGCATCATAGCTGCGCTCAAGTGTGCGAAATCAAGAAATACGACCAAATCCTTTCTTTTTCTGTTCAAATTGACC